>NW_028319561.1:0-62500 GCF_062004578.1 Staurois parvus
GAGCCATTGTGTATAGATTGCGGAGGGATATCTGATTGACTGCACGGGCATTTCTATGTATCATCTGGGACCAATTCCACCCTATGAAGTCCTACGTGATATTCTTTCAAACTGTCTTAGGCATAGTGTATTCCATTATATATCTGCGGGTGCCTCCTGCATTTTCTTGGCAACCATCGGAGGCAGTGTGCTTTGGGTTAAGGGATTTCTTTCCCTCCCCATATATAGCCTTCGGGCTTCCAGGTGGGACCGTGCCCGGGTGCCTCACTTCTTCTCCCCACCTCCGCTCCATATATATAGCCTTCAGGCTTCCAGGTGGGACCGTGCCCGGGTGCCTCACTTCTTCTCCCCACCTCCGCTCCATATATATAGCCTTCGGGCTTCCAGGTGGGACCGTGCCCGGGTGCCTCTCTTCTCTCCACCTCCACTCCTCCTCTACTTGTTTCGGCTGGCCGTCAGCATGGAGTCCCTCTTTTTGAACCCCTGAGGAAGCCTACCCGGCGAAACGCGTTGGGTTACGACACCTTTCTAGTTCTAGTTTTTAATAGTGTGCTGTATTTATCACACCGGTTTTGATTTAGGAAGGAGTATTGGGGTTCACTGCACTGACTATTTTCATCTGTTTAAATAGATTTTATGGGGGTAATCCCTGATTTTTATTCTTTGGAACACATTGGTTTATGGAATTTTTTTGTGTGAGTGTATTTTCCTGAGGGTGAATCAGCACCTAAAATGTCCCAATATGTATTGTTCTCCTCATTTGTCTCTTCAGTGAGGGATGTGGTGCTGATGGATCAACTATATCTGTTACTAGTTTCAAGACCTGAAAATTATTTTAGGGGCTCCTAAGGTTGATAAAAGGATGAGGAAAGGATGAAACCAAGAGGGGAGGCATGGCTCACCCTGCGCAAAAAAATACTCACGATGTTGGGCGACAGCAGTGATTGGTAGGTGAGCAGCACCCCAGTAACAGCAATCTGCTCCAGCCACTTCCTGCTGGCATCACGGCTGCTCTCTTCGTACTCGCCGTTGTTGTTGTATCGGTAGTTGAGGGCCGCCATGAGCTGCTCAGTGAAAGTACTGATGGCAGCCACCAGTGTCTGGCAGAATATGGCATCTCGGCGAACCTGCAGTTCCGTATCTGGGAGAAGAGAGGGAAGAATTACTGCAGGGTGAAATGACATGAACCATCTCCTGTCCACCTAATTCCTCGCTGTATGGTGGCTGCCTCACGTGGGGTGCTGGAATACATACAGTACATCAGAGAATAGGTGCAGGAACTCCCCCATTTTGAGTCACTTCTTGTCTCCTCCCTATCCACCACCGAGTCCCATCTCTTGGTTCCACCTCCACCCACTGCCCAGTACCACTGCAGAGCCAAGTATCATTTTGTGGTGCTAAGTATTTCGTATGGGATTTGTTAATAACAAGAAAAGCAGTAAATCTCCCACCCTCTCCAGCAGCAACAATAGACCCACCCTCTCCACCAGCAACATTTGGCCCCCACAACAAAATACTACCCAAGCAACAATAGACCCCCATCACCAACAACAGATCTCCAAGCATCCAACATCAATAGACTCTTCATAAGCTAGCAACAATAGACCATTTCCTCAACAGTAGATCCTTTTAAGCAACAACCTCCCCAGCAACAATAGACTGCCACACAAAAATAGACCCCCCCCCAGTGATTCCCCTGCAGCAAGCATCAATAGCCCTTCCAAGACACCCCAGCACCCCTTGCCATTATATACTCTATATTGACAAAAGTATTGGTCCATCCCTCCAAATCATGTGATTCGGGTGTTCCAATCCCCTCCCAATCATGTGATTTAGGTGTTCCAATCCCCTCCATATCATGTGATTCAGGTGCTCCAATCCCCTCCCAATCATGTGATTTAGGTGTTCCAATCCCCTCCATATCATGTGATTCAGGTGTTCCAATCCCCTCCATGGACACAGGTGTATACAATCAAGCCCCTAGGCATGAAGACTGCTTCTACAAACATTGGTGAAAGAATGGGTCGCTCTCAGGAGCCCAGTGACTCCAAGCGTGGTCCCGTGATAGGTGGTCACCTGGGCAATAAGTCCATCCATGACATTTCCTGGCTACTAAATATTCCACGCTCAACTGTTAGTGGGATTATAACAAAGTGGAAGCAACTGGGAACAACAGCCACTCAGCCACCAAGTGGTAGGCCACGTCACATGACAGGGCGGGGTCAGCGCATGCTGAAGCGCACAGTGCGCAGAAGTCGCCAACTGTCTGCAGAGTCAATAGCTAAAGACCTCCAAACTTGGTGTGGCCTTCAGATGAGCCCAACAACAGTGTGTAGAGAGCTTGGAGACGTGTTCTCTGGAGTGACCAATCACGCTTCTCAGTCTGGCAATCCGATGGACGTGTCTGGATTTGGCGGCTGCCAGGAGAACGGTACTTGCCTGACTGCATTGTGCCAAGTGTAAAGTTTGGTGGAGGGGGGATTATGGTGTGGGGGTGTTTTTCAGGAGTTGGGCTTGGCCCCCTAGTTCCAGTGAAGGGAACTCTTAAGGCGACATTTTGGACAATTTCATGCTCCCAACTTTGTAGGAGGAGTTTGGGGATGGCCCCTTCCTGTTCCAACATGACTGTCCACCAGTGCACAAAGCAAGGTCCATAAAGACATGGAGGAGCCAGTTTGGGGTGGAGGAACTTGACTGACCTGCACAGAGTCCTGACCTCAACCCCATAGAACACCTTTGGGATGAATTAGAGCGGAGACTGCGAGCCAGGCCTCCTCCCCCGACATCAGTGCCTGACCTGACAAATGTGCTTCTGGAAGAATGGTCCAACCTTCCCATAGACACCCTCATAAACCTTGTGGACGGCCTTCCCAGAAGAGTTGAACCTGTTATAACACATGATGATCTCCTCTATATTTCATCTACACCAAATTCTTCACTGTATGGTGGCTGCCTCACATGGGGTGCCGGAATACATACAGTATATATGTGCCTGTATCTGTATATAGATGGAAGAACACATGATGAGGTATGGTTCTCCCTTGATCTATGGGGGGAACTATCATTAGCTCCTCTAGATGGTTTTGACTTTCAGATTATTCATTGGTCCACAAGTCTGATTGCTGGCTCCAAGACTGGAGAAGAAACCCCTAATAGAGGCACCTTGACCAACGACTTCCATAACTGTTAATGTAGAACTGATAGTCCCAGGAAGCCCAGAGTGCAGAGTAATGGAAGACCAGATACTATTTTATGACTGTCTATTTACCCAGCCATGGGGGTGTTGTGGGTTCTATATGGCAGACTGGGACTTTCCTGCTTTAGAACAGGTCTGTCACTTATTCGGGGAATGTGGGGAATGATCAGGTACTGCTGGAGAACGGAAGGAAAAAACGTGTCTATGTTTGGGACAACAGAAAAGATTGTCTCTTGTCAGAGCGAGTGAGGAGAACACCGTGCAGTCAGTATATAAACCTGCCATACCCATCATACCGCATTCCTCCAAACTTCTCATCCACATCCACCACCCGGGTCTACAAGTAGAGCTGATGTCATGCTGGCTGCACTCGCTAAGAACTTTGTGTTTACCACTGCAACCAATCAGATGCTACCAAACAGAGCGATAGAACTGAAATAGGAACCTGATTAGTTAGAAGTGTAATATAGACCATCTATGATGGTATTTATGTTGGGTCACCCCAAAAAAATGATGCTTATCCTTGGGTGAGCTTATGGTTGGCTATATAGGTTCAGATGAATGACAAGTGGAGAGACATCTTATGTTCTATCAAAACCCTCCACTAATTATCAAGTTCCCAACCACGAATCCCGACTATGGCACCACCTGCCTGGAGTTTGCATGTTCTCCCTGTGCCTATATGGGTTTCCTCTGCGAACTCCGGTTTCCTCCCACACTCCAAAGACATGCTGGTAGGTGAATTGGCTCCTGTCTACATTGGCCCTAGTATGTGTATGTATGAATGTGAGTTAGGGACCTTAGATTGTACGCCCCTCGGGGGCGGGGCTGATGTGACTGTACAATATATATGTAAAGCGTGGCGTAAACTGACGAATGTGACACTCGAGCATCACATTCGCCAGGCAGAACAGACCTGTTTCAGCTTTCTATGGCCCTCTTTCCTGAGCCCAGCACATTGTATAATGTTCCCAGCATTTCATATCATACCAATAAATCTCTTACCGGTGCATTTCAGCAGAGCCAGCAACAGCTGATTCTTCCCATCTGCAAAACAGAGAAAAATACAATTCAATGGAATTCTCTGACAAGGAGAACAAGAACAAACAAGTCGTCCAAAGATCAATCTGTGTGCTTCTACTACCGATATTCAACGATAAAGACCATTCCATGACTGACCCAGGGGTTTCAATGGCATCCTCCAGCACCTGATGCTCATGGGCGCCCTCTAGGGCACAAAGCAGCATGCGCTGTAATTGGGCTTATGACCTCATTATGACATCAAGGGGTGGGGTGGAGTCTATTTTCTGCTGTTTGATTGGTGGGAAGTTCTTTAAATGTCATTCTGTTTTGCACTGCACTGAAGGGGTCCAAAACATTGCTGAGATTGCTGAATAAAGCTTTGGACCCACTTTGGAGACTCTTGGTGTGCTGGTCTGCTTGCTTGAATTAAAATGGCCCTGTACCGTGTGATTGCTGTGACCAATCACACTTGTAAATAATATACACCCATTTGTTTTTATTATTTTTATAAGAAATGTAACAGAATACATTTTGGCCTAAATTACTGAAGATTATCTGCAAAGTTTTCTAACAGAAATTAAGAAAAGTGTTTGTTTCCCCAAATATTTGGTCTTTTTTCCTTTATAGAGTAGAAAATTAAAAATCCCAGGGGCGATTTACCTCTTCACGCCCCCGGCCGAACGCAAATATGTGGCCTCCCGGCGTCTGGGTCTAGACGCCGAGCGGCGGCACATTTGCGTTCTATTAAAAAAGGACATATGTGCCGAGAGAGTGCGCCCTGCACGCTCCCAGCACACATGTCCGGTACTCACGGAAAGGTCCCGATCTCGTCTTTCGATCGAGACCTTTCCCGATCATGTGATGGCGAATGACGGTGGTCACATGACTCTAAAACCCCGCCCTGCCTCCTGCCTTTTGAAACTCTTAAAGGGCCGGGAGGCGCCAGCGTGAACGGGTTAAGTACCACTGAAACAAAACTCTGAAAACTCTCAAAAATGGTATAAAATTCATTTGGGAACAATGTTGCATTTCTGAGTAATTGTGATTCAAAGTATGACAGCACTGAAAGCTGGAAAATGGCCTGGGCAGGTAGGGGGGTTAGGGTTATCTTCGGAATCTCCAGTCTCTGGTTCTTGGAAGACACAAAGGGGGGGATTTACTAAAACTGGAGCCCCCAGAATCTGGTGTGCATGGGAACCAATCAACTTCTACCTTCGCCTTGTTCAGTTATGCTTTGGCAAAAACAAAGCTGGAAGCTGATTGGTTTCTGTGCACAGCTGCACCAAGTTTTGCACTCTCCAGTTTTAGTAAATCAACCCCAAAAGGGTTCTGATTACAAATAAATTATCTGTTCGAATGTCTCAAACATTTTAATTCCCATAATTTAGATTTATATCTTATGATCATCAGCTCCATCTAGTGGTCACAATGCACTTATCTTCCTGACAGTTATTTTAGGGAAATACCACATAATGTCCACTAGGCGGAGCTGACGATCATAGGAAATAAACGTATTTGGTTTGTGACTGCGGAGCGAAAGTTTATTTTACAAATCGACTCCCAAAATGTAATTTATAAACAGACCACAAAATATAATTTCCTTTTAATAGAAGCTCTCGGCCGCAAAGTCTCACGTGGTACCAACCTTCGACGTATTTCTGGATACTCTCCACCAGGGTCTTGATGGAGTTGGGGAGGTTCCAGGGATCTTCTCTGATACTGATTTGGATCATACTGCGACACCTCACCGTCCACTCCTCTTTCTTCTGGAACTCTGCGGGGACACCATGAAAGAGACTTCTTCAAACAATGGAGAGGTTCCCTCGTCACCACATGACATATGCAGGGTGATGCTATCTTTTGGGGGGGGGGGGGGGGTGCCTGCTTTTTGCATGTGTGGGGTTCTTTTTCCGTATGGTCGGATTTTCTTAGTTTTGCATGGAGTCGGGTTTTGCATGGAGTGGGGGAAGGATTAGAACCCCTGACAGGTTTTTACTCCTATCTGGGGCTCTTTTAAAGAGATTTCTTCTCACTTCCTGTCTGGGTGACAACATTTGACAGGCAAGAAGTGAGGGCAGGTGTGAAAATGCTTGTCTTTAGTAGAGTGGGGGAGGGGCAGAAGGCCTGTGAGATCTGTATTGAAGTCTGTGTCTCCATTGCAGATTTCCCCTCACTTTTCCTCCGCTGAAACCAGAAAGGAAGTTGAATTGTCGGAAAGACATGAAAAGGAGCCCTGGAGAGCATTCAAAACACAGCAGGGGTCATAGCCCTCCTCCACTCCATCAAGAACGAAGGAGAAAAGCTTTTGGCCTGGCATACATTTCAACAGCCAATCAGAAGAGGACAGTACTGCTGCACTACTCTTAGATTGATTGCCAATAAGCGGAGGACACCGGAGGAGCACCAAATGGAGAAAAAAAATGGAGAAATTCTCTGAACGTTGGCACAATGACAGCCAAGAGACAACCGTCCACCAATCACCTTGCAGGCTGTGCTCCATTGGGAAGTGCTTGGTCTCCTCGAAGGCTTTGGCCATGACTTTCCCCTTCAGCAGAGTGATGATGGCGTCCACCTGACAACAGACACACAAGACGCATATTTAGAAGACTTTCCGCAGCTTTGTTGTACATTTCCTCCCAAGGCTCAAATTGCACCGCATCTGCACCAAAAGGGTCCGCGCTAGAATCCGATTGGACGAGTATTCACACCTATGTGATCTGATTCTGCACATCGCACCGCGTTTTGCGGACCGGTTTTCAGGGTGTTAACTTAACATTCACACCCGCAGCGGTTGGCATGAACGGGGTGCGATTCTGATGCGGTGTGGAATCAGTGTGAACCCCGGGGTCAAAGTTACTTTTGGTAAATGTTTCAGAATACAAACACGGATATTGTACGCCCGTTAATCCCACCCATTACGACCAGACAACGTCGTCTTGTGGATATAATTAGTAAGATAGGAAAAAATCATTCCTGATCGCCGAAACTCTGCAGGCAGAATATGAATTTGTCCCATTTTATAAATAAAATATGTGCAGCCAACAGTCCCTTACATTTTATAAATTGGAGAATGCCGTTCCCAATAATTAGGGCCGGTCCCTGCACCCCATAACCATTTGTGAATGATATGGAGAAGGAATAGGTGGTATCCAGGGACCCCTACAAGGTATTTCCTTATAAAGTTACTTTTATTAAATGTATCAAAATACAAAACCGATATTGTAATGCACACTTATTTATTTCAGGTACTTCTATAGGGCCGTCAATTTATGTAGCACTTTACATGTATATTGTACATTCACATCAGTCCCCGCCCCTGAGGAGCGTACAATCTAAGGTCCCTAACTCACATTCATACATACACATGCTAGAGACAATTTAGACAGGAACCAATCGGCCCATCAGCATGTCTTTGGAGTGTGGGGGGAAGCCTGGGTGCCCGGAGGAAGCCCACGCAGGCACAGGGAGGGCATGCAGGCTCCAGGCAGGTGGTGCCATGGTTGGGATTTGAACCAATGACCCCGGTACTGCCAGGTGAAAGTGCTAACCATTTAGCCACTGTGCTGCCCACTTATCCCTCCCGTTCTAAAACATATAACATTGTCTTCCTGATATAATTACTAAAGTTGGAAAAAATCATTCCTGATCGCCGAAACTCTGGAGGCAGAATATGAATTTGTCCAATTTCGTGGTCTCTATCAGTTTATGGCTGGCTGGCTACCCCGGGTGGTCTGTGGACCGTACGTGTCGCCTTTACCTGGTTGAAGAGATGTTCAAGACAGCCGTGCAGCTTATCCTGCTTGTCAGATGGAATCCGCATGTCACATGGAAGCTCGTCCCCTGTCATCATAAAAGGAGAATTGTCAGAAAGACATACAAGAAAACAAACCTCCTCTCCACTAAGACACATACATGGACCTGGACCTTCTACAAAGACGTGGCTCGTGTCCTCTTTTTCTGCTTTTTTAAGGATATTTTTTTTTTTTTTTTGAAGCTGTGAATGTCTAAACTTCATGGCATACAGCCTGGTAATCCCTTCAAACTTGCCTTTCTTTTGCTTCTCCCGGTCCTGTGATCTCTGCCCTGACTTTCCTGTTCTTGGGTGTCTCCTTGCAGGGTCCTATAGAGTCCTGCCGTTGTCACCCATTCGTGCACGCTCCCGTGAGGGGACTGCATCCTGCTGTGAAGATACAGCCTGCGCCCACACACACTGACAGTCCAAATGGACAACCAACAGAGGACACATCTCTGCTCCACCTTGAAGTGAAGTGGTTGGTAGTGGCTGCTGAGGCACTGCAGAGGCATGTGTAGTGTGGGCTGCCTGTGTATGTTGGCGCAGGGAAGTTCCTGTATCCACGCATGCGGATCATGGCACATGTAGTCCCCAGGGGTGTGACCAATGGGGCAGTTTTGAGTGAGCACTTCCCAAATAGAAATTCAGGGAAGCAGCACAGAGGAACCTGGCGCTGAGCATGGCAATGTGTCTCGGGACCTTTTTGTCCAATTGTCCTTTGCTATTTCTGAAATCAGCCTTTCTCAAACTTTTTATCCCAGGGGAACCCTTGAAAAGTTTTTAGGTGTCCGTGATCCCTTGCTAAAATAAGTCTCATGGGTCATAAGAAAAATGCCCCATACATTGGTGGTCAGTGGAAGGAGTGACCCCTTACAATGGTGGTCAGTGGAAGGAGTGACCCCTTACATTGGTGGTCAGTGGAAGGAGTGACCCCTTACATTGGTGGTCAGTGGAAGGAGTGACCCCTTACATTGGTGGTCTATGGAAGGAGCGACCCCTTACAATAATTATAGTGAATACTTGTGAGCTATTATGGATCAAGGTGTTAAATAAATTCTGAAAGTGTATAGGGTGCGCTGGCACTTGCACTAACTCACTTGACTAGTGTATATAGATGATAGAAAAAAGATAGCGCCGCGCTCCTATATAATATATACAGCTTAAGCTTAAGCTTTAGAGGTGTATCAAATTCCAATATGAACTGTGACTATACCACTAAATGCATATAAAATATTACATATAAATGACATGCATGGTGTAAAAACCTATACTGTTATTGCTTTAATGGGTGCCCTAATGAAATCCTGTGTTGCACCCATATAAAGCTATGTGTACTCTATATCAGCGTTTTTCAACCACTGTGCCGCGGCACACTAGTGTGCCGTGAGATATTGTCTGGTGTGCCGTGGGAAAAATTCCAATTTCATCTGTAACATGTGGCTTCGGCTCACAAATAGACCAATCATTAGAATCTAATGATTCAGTGGTCGGCAAGCCGCGGCTCGCGAGCCACATGCGGCTCTTTACCCAGTCTAATGCGGCTCTTCTGTGTGCCGGGCGCCTGCTCCCCTCCCTCCTCTCGGTCGGCCGCTCCCCTGCCTCCTCTCGGTTGGCAGCCCCAAAAGTCCGCGCGGACCTTTTAATCCGGCTTGCGGATGTGGCTGTCAGGATGTGTGTAGGCGGGGCAGCGTGCCGAACGTGAGGGGAGGGGAGCTAGGCTCCTCTCACAGTCCGCCCTGAAGACCCGAACGGCGCGGGAAGACAGCGAGAGGAACGCAAAAGGTAAGTGAATTGACACGGGGGACTTGGCTTACTAGAAGGGGGGGGGGGGAATAGTACTGTGGGGGATGAAATACTATATGAGGGATGAATTACTTTATGAGGGATGAAATACTATATGGGGGGATGAAATACTATATGGGGGATGAATTACTATATCAGGGATGAATTACTATATGAGGGATGAAATACTATATGGGGGGATGAAATACTATATGGGGGGATGAAATACTATATGGGGGGATGAATTACTATATGAGGGATGAAATACTATATGGGGGGATGAAATACTATATGAGGGATGAAATACTATATGGGGGATGAATTACTATATGAGGGATGAATTACTGTATGAGGGATGAAATACTATATGGGGGGATGAAATACTATATGAGGGATGAAATACTATATGAGGGGATGAAATACTATATGGGGGGATGAAATACTATATGGGGGATGAAATACTATATGAGGGATGAAATACTATATGAGGGATGAAATACTATATGAGGGATGAATTACTATATGAGGGATGAAATACTATATGGGGGGATGAAATACTATATGGGGGGATGAAATACTATATGGGGGGATGAAATACTATATGAGGGATGAATTACTATATGAGGGATGAAATACTATATGGGGGGATGAAATACTATATGGGGGGATGAAATACTATATGAGGGATGAATTACTATATGGGGGGATGAAATACTATATGAGGGATGAATTACTATATGAGGGATGAAATACTATATGAGGGATGAAATACTATATGGGGGGATGAAATACTATATGAGGGATTAATTACTATGCTTACTATGGGGGAATATTACTATACTTACTATGGATGACACATACACATCATTCATCTACTCTTGGTCCGGCCCCCGGGTCCAATTATAAAATACTTTATTATTTCATAATAAAGTAATTATAAAATAATTTCTTTGTGTTTGATTCCTATTCAAGAGAATTACTTTATATATAGTCAATATAGGCACAGAGGTAAATTTTTTTAACATTTTCTAATGGTGGTGTGCCTCGTGATTTTTTTCATGAAAAAAGTGTGCCTTTGCACAAAAAAGGTTGAAAAACACTGCTCTATATTAATATGTGCACATGCTAAAATAAACAAATAAAAATACAGTCTTTAAGGTAAATGTGCAAGTAAAGATTCTGTTCCTTGTCTCCGAGTGCTAAATGGTCTCCTTATGTGCTCACCTCTATATTTGCCTGAATGAATCCAGGCAAATACGCTTTTTATCCTTCCAGGATAGATGAAATGGGATGATGTCTTTGCTCTAGCCGTCCTATGAGGTGAATATACATATGGATGGATCCTCCTGTTGTCTACTTTATCTCCCTGTGTACCTGTGAGTGCACTGAGTAGCTCTCTTGGGATCTCCCAATTCCCCTCCTGGGGTTGTTTCCTCTTTCACTCCTCCTAATATCAGCTCATGGGATGTATGGTCAAAGAAAAGGAAAAGCAGACCATAGTGTCTTATCCTTATATAAAGTGGATTTATTTAAGCCAATAACAAGTTGATAGTATGCAGCTCATAAATGATCCAGACAGGCTTAGATGGCAATCAGCAGGTAAAAAGTAGGTACATAGAAGTACATAGTAGGTGCAGAGAGGTTTTCTATGTACCTACTTTTTACCTGCTGATTGCCATCTAAGCCTGTCTGGATCATTTATGAGCTGCATACTATCAACTTGTTATTGGCTTAAATAAATCCACTTTATATAAGGATAAGACACTATGGTCTGCTTTTCCTTTTCTTTGACCATACATCCCATGAGCTGATATTAGGAGGAGTGAAAGAGGAAACAACCCCAGGAGGGGAATTGGGAGATCCCAAGAGAGCTACTCAGTGCACTCACAGGTACACAGGGAGATAAAGTAGACAACAGGAGGATCCATCCATATGTATATTCACCTCATAGGACGGCTAGAGCAAAGACATCATCCCATTTCATCTATCCTGGAAGGATAAAAAGCGTATTTGCCTGGATTCATTCAGGCAAATATAGAGGTGAGCACATAAGGAGACCATTTAGCACTCGGAGACAAGGAACAGAATCTTTACTTGCACATTTACCTTAAAGACTGTATTTTTATTTGTTTATTTTAGCATGTGCACATATTAATATAGAGTACACATAGCTTTATATGGGTGCAACACAGGATTTCATTAGGGCACCCATTAAAGCAATAACAGTATAGGTTTTTACACCATGCATGTCATTTATATGTAATATTTTATATGCATTTAGTGGTATAGTCACAGTTCATATTGGAATTTGATACACCTCTAAAGCTTAAGCTTAAGCTGTATATATTATATAGGAGCGCGGCGCTATCTTTTTTCGACCCCTTACAATGGTGGTCAGTGGAAGGAGTGACCCCTTACATTGGTGGTCTATGGAAGGAGCGACCCCTTACAATGGTGGTCAGTGGAAGGAGTGACCCCTTATAATGGTGGTCAGTGGAAGGAGCGACCCCTTACAATGGTGGTCAGTGGAAGGAGTGACCCCTTACAATGGTGGTCAGTGGAAGGAGCGACCCCTTACAATGGTGGTCAGTGGAAGGAGCGACCCCTTACAATGGTGGTCAGTGGAAGGAGTGACCCCTTACAATGGTGATCAGTGGAAGGAGTGACCCCTTACATTGGTAGTTAGAAGGCCACCATTACAGTTAACAGATCACCGGATTCCTGCTACCAGCTCTATAAAGTGGCAATAGACCTGGAACTATGAAGGCACATCAGATGGAAAGTCCACTAGAAGGAACCCCTACCATCCTCTTGGGGAACCCTGTTTGAAGGTGCCTGATCTATACCATATTTTGTTTATGAAAAAAGACTTTAGTACTGATATAAACGTCATTAATAACATGTCTGTCTGTGGGACAAACAAATGAGACTCACCCGAGCCCATTTCATCGCTCCCCAGGTACGAACTGTTACTGCGCACGCTGGTGTAGGACAGGACGGAATCGCGGTTACTGTTACACTCACTGTGGAGAGATCAGACACTATACATGTATATTCGCAATATCAAGTCATGGGGCGGCATATCCTTCATAGACAGTCATCATCTACTCAGCAATCAAAGCCATCAAGATGGCATGCTTGTTCGATAGAATCGGTTTCTGAAATGTTCACGTTACTAAAGGAAACAAACCCTTATCATATAATGAATCAAGTGCGGCCAAGAAAGTTATGTGGTGCCTAAGCTACAAATATCTCCTTATCACCATTATCTTTGCTGAGCAAAACCAGAACTGGCAGCTCCATGCTGAAGAGTCCCAAAAGGCCAAGAGGGTCACCATGGCTTGTGATCTGGCTTCAGCAAAGTAGTGGGATGCTTTATAAATGGTGGTGGAGGAGGGCGTTCAATGAAAAGCATTGTTTCAGTACTTAGACTTCCAATATTGTCCAGGATCCCTGGGACCTCTGGAATCTCAGGATTCCCATGTTTTCCAGTGTACTCGTGTGTGAGTGTGTCTATGTCATTGCACATCAGTGCTTCCTGTTGGCATGTTCTCTGTGGCTGGTGCTGTGTCTTATCATTAGCTACTCTAGAGATAGATTGCAATAATACTGAACCTGTCAAAAATGACTTGTCTGACCCGACTACTATCTTACCTGCCGCCTACCTCAACCTCTGCCTGGACTGGACTGCTCTCTGGTCTGCCATGACCTCTGCTTAGTCTGACTACTGCCGCCCTTTCCTCATCATCCTGTCTGCCATGACCTCCACTTGGTCTGACTACTCTTATGCCTGCCATCCGCCCAGGACCTCTGCTTGGACTTGACTACTGTCTTTGCTGTCACTTGCCTCAATATCTGCCTAGACTGGACTACTCTCTTGCCTGCTGTGACCTCTGCTTGGGTCTGACTATTCTCTTGCCTGCCATCTGCCCAGGACCTCTGCTTGGACTTGACTGCTTTCTTTCCTATTGCCTGCTTTGATGTCTGCCTGGACCAGACTACTCTCTTGCCTACGGTCTGCCTTGACCTGACCACTCAATTGCATGCCATCTAGCCACTACCTCTGCCTGGACCTGCTTACTCTCTTGCCCGTCACCCAACTTGACCCCTGCCTGGACCCAATTACTCTTTTGCCTACCACCTTCCCTGATTTCTGCCTTGACCAAACTTCTCTCTTGCCTCCTGCCCACCTCAACCTCTGCCTGGAACAGACTACTCTCTTGCATACCGTCTGCCTTGAACGGACTACTCATTTGCATGTCATCTGCCCACTACCTCTGCCTGGACCTAGTTACTCTCTTGCCCATCACCTACCTTGGTCCCTGTTTGCACCCGATTACTTTTTTGCCTACCACCTTCCCTGACCTCTGCCTTGACCGGACTACTCTCTTTCCTCCTGCCTGCCTCGACCTCTGCCTGATCCTGACTACTCTCTTTCCTCCCAAGTGCCTCGACCTCTGCCTGGACCCGACTAGTCTCTTGCCTACCATCTGCCTTGATCTGACCACTTAATTGTATGCCATCTGCCCACTACCTCTGCCTTGACCTAGTTACTCTCTTGCCCATCACCTACCTTGGTCCCTGTTTGCACCTGATTACTCTTTGGCCTGCCACCTTTCCTGACCTCTGCCTTGACCGGACTACACTCTTGTCTCCTGCCTGCCTCGACCTCTGCCTGAGCCTGACTACTCTCTTGCCTACCGTCTGCCTTGGCCTGACCACTCAATTGCATGCCATCTAGCCACTACCTCTGCCAGGACCTGGTTACTCTCTTGCCCTTCATCTACCTTGACCCCTGCCTGGACCCAATTACTCTTTTGCCTACAAACATCCCTGACCTCTGCCTAGATCGAACTTCTCTCTTGCCTCCTGCCTGCCTCAACCTCTGCCTAGACCAGACTACTCTCTTACCTACCGTCTGCCTTGAACTGACTACTCATTTGCATGCCATCTGCCGACTACCTCTGCCTGGACCTAGTTACCCTCTTGCCCATCACCTACCTTGGTCCCTGTATGCACCCGATTACATTTTTGCCTACCACCTTCCCTGACCTCTTCCTTGACCGGACTACTGCCTATCTCGACCTCTGCTGGAGCCTGACTACTATCTTTCCTACCAAGTGCCTCGACCTTTGCCTGGAGCAGACTACTCTCTTGCCTGCTGCCTGCCTGAACCTCTGTCTGGACCTCTTGCCTGGCATCTACCTCGACTTCTACCTGGACCTCACTACTTTCTTGTCTGCAGTTTGTGAATATCCTCCGCACCATAGCCCTTCTGTCAAGCAAACTCTTAGTGGGGCGACCCTGAGGGCTGAAACTATGTGTCAGTTTGCAGGAAAAAATCAGAGGCCATTAGGATTTCCAGCCCATCACCCTATGAGGGTTGCTATAGTGAAGACCAACTGTGTCACTTGCCAAGGAGTTTCATAACATGCACACAGCATATTTATCAGCTGCACATTCATTAGTAAAGTTTATTAAAACGCAAGCACTAACCTATAGGAGTCCCTGTAGCTGACGGTATCATGTCCTGAGTCCTCCTGGTCCTCCTCCAATACCTTAAAACAAACTTTCTTGATGCCACCCGGTTCCGTCCTGTCCACATCTCCGTCCTCACCCACCAGTGAGGAGGGAGGCGTCTCGCTTGTGGACATGGGCTCAGATGGGGTGTCCCGTTCCAGGGGCTCGGTGATGGTGGACAGCAACCTGCAGGGTAAAGGAGGGAGATAGTATGTTTAGGACATAAACTGAATACTTTGACTTGCATTTGTATGTCATGTGACTTCCCCTATAACATTCGAACAAGTTGTATCATTGGTCAGCTGTGATGACAGACTTGAAGTACAATTAGGCCTTCAGAGGGTTAAGTCTCCCCATCGGGGTCTTGGCACTAGCACTGTTATGGTCTAAATAATCACTGTGAAGCCCCAAATCTCCAACAGAACTGCATCCATCACAATGAACAGTTTATAGAATTTATACCAACAGATCTTTAAAGCAGAACTCCAGCCAAACCCTTATGAGAAATAACCCAAAGCAGTCAGTCATGCAACACCTATCATTGCTGTGGAACAATTAGTAATGCAGGCAGCTGGCTGATGGCTCTGGGTTACTGCACTCAGTATCATGGTACAAGGTATCCAAGTATCTCACTTGTTGATCTGGGTGACGTATTGCTTCATCTCCTTCAGAGCAACATCCAGCTTGTTGAAGAGCTCCAGGTAGGAGTCCTGAATCTCCAAGTCATCATGTTTCATCAAGAAGCTCAGACCATGATCCTCCGGGTTCATCCCTCCATTCATCTGAGAGAAGCTGCCATCTTGGAAACTGCCATTCATCCCATCCTCCTCTTCTGTGCCCACACACCTCCAAGCCGGAGCCGCCATGCTGGCAATGGAGTGCTGCGAGTACAGCATGGGGCTCAAACTGCCAACTGCAGAGAGAGAGAACCAAGGTCAGGACTAGGACTCACAACCAGCACCCCAAAACTGCCACCCTGCCCTCATCAACTGCTAATATATACAGAACTGGGGATGAGGGGGGAGAGAGAGGAGTAAGGGAGAGAGGAGAGGGCGAGAGAGGAAGAGGAGAGGGCGAGAGAGGAAGAGGAGAGGGCGAGAGAGGAAGAGGAGGGGAGAGGGCGAGAGAGGAAGAGGAAGGGAGAGGGCGAGAGAGGAAGAGGAAGGGAGAGGGCGAGAGAGGAAGAGGAAGGGAGAGGGCGAGAGAGGAAGAGGAAGGGAGAGGGCGAGAGAGGAAGAGGAGGGGAGAGGGCGAGAGAAGAAGAAGAGGGCGAGAGAGGAAGAGGAGGGCGAGAGAGGAAGAGGAGGGGAGAGGGCGAGAGAGGAAGAGGAGGGGAGAGGGCGAGAGAGGAAGAGGAGGGGAGAGGGCGAGAGAGGAAGAGAGAGGGCGAGAGAGGAAGAGAGAGGGCGAGAGAGGAAGAGGAAGAGAGAGGGCGAGAGAGGAAGAGGAAGAGAGAGGGCGAGAGAGGAAGAGGAAGGGAGAGGGCGAGAGAGGAAGAGGAAGGGAGAGGGCGAGAGAGGAAGAGGAAGGGAGAGGGCGAGAGAGGAAGAGGAAGGGAGAGGGCGAGAGAGGAAGAGGAAGGGAGAGGGCGAGAGAGGAAGAGGAGGGGAGAGGGCGAGAGAGGAAGAGGAGGGGAGAGGGCGAGAGAGGAAGAGGAAGGGAGAGGGCGAGAGAGGAAGAGGAAGGGAGAGGGCGAGAGAGGAAGAGGAAGGGAGAGAGAGGAAGAGGAGGGGAGAGGGCGAGAGAGGAAGAGGAGGGGAGAGGGCGAGAGAGGAAGAGGAGGGGAGAGGGCGAGAGAGGAACAGGGGGAGAGGAGTTTAGGAGAGGGGAGAGAGGAACAGGGGGAGAGGAGTTTAGGAGAGGGGAGGGAGGAGTGGGGGAGAGAAGAGAAAGAAGAGGGAAGGAGAAAAGGGGTAGGAGAGATATAAAAGGGAGGGAGAGAGAGAGGGAAGAGAGTTCTGGGTCCCAATCTTACCCTGATCTGGATGGGGGAGGGGGAGGTGGGTCCCAATCTTACCCTGATCTGGATGGGGGAGGGGGAGGTGGGTCCCAATCTTACCCTGATCTGGATGGGGGAAGGGGAGGTGGGTCCCAATCTTACCCTGATCTGGATGGGGGAAGGGGAGGTGGGTCCCAATCTTACCCTGATCTGGATCCAGGCCAAAGAAGGAGTTTTTGCGGCCAAAGCGGATGCTGAAGGAGCGGCCCACAGAGGTGCTGGTTTTGGGGTAAGACACTTCCATGAGGTTGATGTGATAGTTGGTGGGACAGAAGTCCATACTGTGCAGCAGGTGAGTGTCGCTGGTGGCTTGTTTAAACGACGGACTCACTTTCATCTTCAACTCGTCTGCAAACTAAGAGGGAGCATAATCCATCAGATCTACGAGTCCCGGGCCACCACCTCATTTCTGTTTTCAGAACCCCGAGTGTACCTTACTGCAATGTTACTTCGAAGCCGCGCACAATCTGACCTCTACCTTTCCATATCTGAGAAGTCTAGCCACGCGCTAAGACAACCAATCTCAACTGCAGCTCCATGGAACACTTGGGCTCTACTGGGGTTGCCAGGGGTTCCTTGAGTAACAAGCAGCAGTGAATTAATCTCACACCTACAATAACCACCTTCTCTACTGATCACCAATAAAAGGGGGCACTTCTCCACTAACTACTAATGTAGGGGGCACTTATTCATAGAAGGCTGGCAGGGGGGCACTTCTCTAATGACTACCTATGTAGGGGGTCACTTCCCTACTGACCACCAATGTAAAGGGGCACTTCTCCACTGACCACCAATGTAAGGGGGCACTTCTCTAATGTCTACCTACGTAGGGGCGGCACTTCTCTGCTGACCACCAATGTAAGGGGGCACTTCTCCACTGACCACCAATGTAAGGGGGCACTTCTCCACTGACCACCAATGTATGGGGGCACTTCTCTAATATCTACCTACGTAGGGGCGGCACTTCTCTGCTGACCACCAATGTAAGGGGGCACTTCTCCACTGACCACCAATGTAAGGGGGCACTTCTCCACTGACCACCAATGTAAGGGGGCACTTCTCCACTGACCACCAATGTAAGGGGGCACTTCTCCACTGACCACCAATGTAAGGAGGCACTTCTCCACTGACCACCAATGTAAGGGGGCACTTCTCTAATGTCAACCTACGTAGGGGCGGCACTTCTCTGCTGACCACCAATGTAAGGGGGCACTCCTCTAATGTCTACCTATGTAAGGGGGCACTTCTCTAATGTCTACCTATGTAAGGGGGCACTTCTCTAATGTCTACCTATGTAAGGACGCACTCCTCTAATGTCTACCTATGTAAGGGGGCACTTCTCCACTGACAACCAATGTAAGGGGGTACTTCTCTAATGTCTAGAGGAAAGTGTCCCCCCCTTCTACGGAGAAGTGCCCCCTACATTGGTAGCCAGTGAAAAATTACGCCTTTACATTGGTGATCGACCAATGTAGATGGGCACTTCTCCACTGACTAATAATGTAGGGGACACTTCTCCATAGAAGGGGGGGCACTTTTCTAATGACTACCTATGAAGGGGGGCATTTCCCTACTGACCACTAATGTAAGAGGACACGTCTCCCTTCTGCTCCACGGGAGGTTTCTGTCCTCCCTGAGCTACCTGAACATGCTGAACATACCTTTGTTGTGTAGAGCAGGGGTGTAACAATTGACCATCCCAGGTTGTCACATACAATAGTTCTTCAATGTTAGTCTTTGATGTAACCCTTCCTTCAATGTATTGATCATGCGCATGTTTCATGAGCTATAGGTATGATCATGTTAGAAGGGTCCCCCGAGTCTTGGAAATGATTTCAAGTTTCCATTTAGGACAAGAAGTCTGAGAAAGGCCGGTGTGGTGGCCATGCAGCTGAAGTAGACAGATACAGGTTGATGGAGGAAGTCCCCACACTGGCTGATAGCGCCCCCAATGTGATCACAGACTATACACACATGAAGGTTTATAAAAACATCCGAATGTTATACCAACCCACAAAGTGAGCCTATGGAGGTTACATGTGAAGGATCGGTGACACAGGGGAGTGATATGGAGATACAGGAGGACACTGAAGGTGGACGGGTTGGATGTTCTACACAGAAGATTGACAGATGGAGTGATGCGGCACCATTACCTCCTCATAGCTGGAGATCCTCCGGCTGATGTTGTCCAGCTTGGTGTCACAGATATGGCGGAATTCATACTGCGGCATCGTCATCACCGACTTGCTCATAGCGAGGAGCCGCATGCAGTTCTTCACAAACTGATTGTCATCCGCGATAAACGCCTGCAGGATCTGAGGAGTACAGACACCGGGTCACATACATGAAGAGAGATGACACATCTAACATCAAAGACAAGAGGAGTCGGGAGCCCCGATATCTGTAGAACAGACAATCACGGAGAGAGGCCACCGACCTGACCATCAGATACGCGCTGAAACCATCATGACTGAACTTGCAACTTTGTATCAATAAAATATACAGAAATCTGCTCCAGTGACGGGGAAGGTAAAATGTTATGGAAATCGCGTTTGGAAGGTTTTGAAAATTTGTTGTATTTATAATGGAAAAGTAATAAAAAAAAAAGAATAGTAGTAATAAACTAACAACATAAAATCCTTCTAAAACTGGCATTGGAGGAGGGGCATGATAACCAGGAACTGCCACCGTAACCACCGGCATGGATTACAGCAAAAGTGGAGCGTCCACGTCGGTGGCCACTGCGGCAGGCAGGTAAGTACAAGGAACTTGGGGATGGACATCAAACAGACACGGTCACTTTTTCTGGGTCTCTTTAATACACTCTAACTCCATTATTCTCCAAAATAAATGTAACGCCCCCCCCCCCACCGACCCAACCCTGCCCCCCTCCCCCCACCGACCCAACTCCGCCCCCCTCCGACCCAGCCCCGCCCAGATCCAACCCTGCCCCCACCGACTTAGCCCCGCCCAGACCCAACCCCGCCCCCTCCCCCACCAACCCAACTCCGCCCCCCCCACCGACCCAGCCCCGCCCAGACCCAACCCTGCCCCTCTCAATGTGCCTCCAGCATCCCTAGCAGAGAGTAATCTAGAGATGGCTGACCAGTAGACACGGGGTAACAGTCACATGATGCTCACCGAGCCATGGAAGATACCACGGGTCACCCAAAACCCCCATCACTGAGGTGAACCACAGCGCCGCCCTGCAGGTTGCGTTTCTCCAGGCAGCCCAGGCTGTACACACGGCTGACATCAGCATTCTTACCTTGGCTGTGATTCCAAACAGCCCCCGAGGCTCCACAATCTTCTCCAAGACGTAACACTTGATCCCGGCTGTGTTCACATACTCATACACCACCCCGTGTTCCAGCTGGATGTTCTCCACCGTCAGATTAATGAGGGGCCCGTCCTCACCAACCGGGGAGGAGATATTACAGGTCAGACCTACAGAGAGAACACAGGAGAGAATATCAACCACGGGGACCCTGCCGAGCCCCCCAAATCAATACAAAGGGGGATTCAGGAGGTAGAATAGTCTGCATCTTCATATATCGGTCAGGAGGGGGATGGGACGGAGCGATGTTCTGCAGATCTATAGAGGGGTCAGTGATGGGATAATCTGCAGAATATATCAATATGGATCTGTCAGGAGGGGGAGAGGAGGGAGCGATGTTCTGCAGATCTGTAGAGAGGTCAGTGGTGTGATCATCTGCAGAATATACCACTATGGATCTGTCAAGAGGGGGAGGGGGCAGTGCAATGCTCTGCAGACTTGTAATATGACACCGCTGGGTTCTCCATGGTCAGGGAAGACGTCATGGCGCAGCATGCTATTTATACACCAGGTGGAGGAGCGGTGCAGTGAGCGGGATGAGGGTTTCGGAGAATCGTTAATAATAGATGGTTTCCTGTCATGGGACGCTGTCAGTGGAGACAGAACGCCATTAACCCCTTCACTGCCGGAATCTACTGCACATGCCCAGTATGTTCCAGACTGTATCCCATGATCTAACAGAGGGGACGCGTGGCTCCAGTACAGCCGCCACGGTCTATGTGAGCGATACAGACTCAGGAGACGCGTGGCTCCAGCACATCCACCACGGTCTATGTGAGCGATACAGACTCAGGAGACGCGTGGCTCCAGAACAGCCGCCATGGTCTATCCGAGCGATACAGACTCAGGAGACGCGTGGCTCCAGCACATCCACCACGGTCTATGTGAGCGACACGGACTGAGGGGATGCGTGGCTCCAGTACAGCCGCCACGGTCTATGTGAGCGATACAGACTCAGGAGACGCGTGGCTCCAGCACATCCACCACGGTCTATGTGAGCGATACAGACTCAGGAGACGCGTGGCTCCAGCACATCCACCACGGTCTATGTGAGTGACACGGACTGAGGGGATGCGTGGCTCCAGTACAGCCGCCACGGTCAATGTGAGCGACACAGACTGAGGGGACGTGTGGCTCCAGTACAGCCGCCACGGTCTATGTGAGCGACACAGACTGAGGAGACGCGTGGCTCCAGCACAGCCACCACGGTCTATGTGAGCGACACAGACTGAGGGGATGTGTGGCTCCAGTACAGCCACCACGGTCTATGTGAGTGATACGGACTGAGGGGACGTGTGGCTCCAGTACAGCCGCCACGGTCTATGTGAGCGACACGGACTGAGGGGACGTGTGGCTCCAGTACAGCCGCCACGGTCTATGTGAGTGATACGGACTGAGGGGACGTGTGGCTCCAGTACAGCCGCCACGGTCTATGTGAGTGATACGGACTGAGGGAATGCGTGGCTCCAGTACAGCCGCCACGGTCAATGTGAGCGACACAGACTGAGGGGACGTGTGGCTCCAGTACAGCCGCCACGGTCTATGTGAGCGACACAGACTGAGGAGACGCGTGGCTCCAGCACAGCCACCACGGTCTATGTGAGCGACACAGACTGAGGGGATGCGTGGCTCCAGTACAGCCACCACGGTCTATGTGAGTGATACGGACTGAGGGGACGTGTGGCTCCAGTACAGCCGCCACGGTCTATGTGAGCGACACGGACTGAGGGGACGTGTGGCTCCAGTACAGCCGCCACGGTCTATGTGAGTGATACGGACTGAGGGGACGTGTGGCTCCAGTACAGCCGCCACGGTCTATGTGAGTGATACGGACCGAGGGGACGCGTGGCTCCAGTGCAGCCGCCACGGTCTATGTGAGTGATACGGACTGAGGGGACGCGTGGCTCCAGCACAGCTCCTGGTCCGGAAAATTTAAAGGAGAGCTCTTCCTCAATGGTTGTCTGTCCTTCCCCAGCCCGGTACCTGTCTGCCTGTCATGGGGTCCTCTGTCCTCGCACACTCCGCCATTCATACAGTCCTCCGATGTACAGCGCTGCTCCTGGTCTTCCTCGGCATCCTCATGGGTGCGATAAATCCACTGATAGAGGCCCTGCAATTACAGCAGATTCACGGCTCAGCGGCACTCCCCCTGGGTGTGCTGGGACTTGTAGTCCCCCAACCCCCCTCCCCCATACTCACTAGAGGATTTTGAGGGTCCTTGCGGTAAGCGGCAAAGTGCTCGAGGACCTCAACATGGCCGTCATGCATGACGTTGTTCCCGTTGACTTTCAGGACGCACTGTCCAGGGTTGAGGCCGACTGCTGCCGCCTGGGAGCCTGCAGACAACAACAACAAACAACGTGTTACTGCTGAACCCCGAATATACCAAGGACTTCAGGGGGGCCCCGGGCCCTGAATATGGGAAAGGAGAAGCCTCAGATCAGGTTCAAACTCCTTACTGCTCACGTGCACATCTGTCCCTGGCGTGTTACTCCTCACGTGCACATCTGTCCCTAGCGTGTTACTCCTCGCGTTCACGTCTGTCCCTGGCGTGTTACTCCTCACATGCACATCTGTCCCTGGAGTGTTACTCCTCGCGTTCACGTCTGTCCCTGGCGTGTTACTCCTCGCGTTCGCGTCTGTCCCTGGCGTGTTACTCCTCGCGTGCACATCTGTCCCTGGCGTGTTACTCCTCGCGTGCACGTCTGTCCCTGGCGTGTTACTCCTCGCGTGCACGTCTGTCCCTGGAGTGTTACTCCTCGCGTTCACGTCTGTCCCTGGCGTGTTACTCCTCGCGTGCACATCTGTCCCTGGCGTGTTACTCCTCGCGTGCACGTCTGTCCCTGGCGTGTTACTCCTCGCGTGCACGTCTGTCCCTGGAGTGTTACTCCTCGCGTGCACATCTGTCCCTGGCGTGTTACTCCTCACGTGCACATCTGTCCCTAGCGTGTTACTCCTCGCGTTCACGTCTGTCCCTGGCGTGTTACTCCTCACATGCACATCTGTCCCTGGAGTGTTACTCCTCGCGTTCACGTCTGTCCCTGGCGTGTTACTCCTCGCGTTCGCGTCTGTCCCTGGCGTGTTACTCCTCGCGTGCACGTCTGTCCCTGGCGTGTTACTCCTCGCGTGCACGTCTGTCCCTGGCGTGTTACTCCTCGCGTGCACGTCTGTCCCTGGAGTGTTACTCCTCGCGTTCACGTCTGTCCCTGGCGTGTTACTCCTCGCGTGCACGTCTGTCCCTGGCGTGTTACTCCTCGCGTGCACGTCTGTCCCTGGCGTGTTACTCCTCGCGTGCACGTCTGTCCCTGGAGTGTTACTCCTCGCGTGCACATCTGTCCCTAGCGTGTTACTCCTCGCGTTCACGTCTGTCCCTGGCGTGTTACTCCTCACATGCACATCTGTCCCTGGAGTGTTACTCCTCGCGTTCGCGTCTGTCCCTGGCGTGTTACTCCTCGCGTTCGCGTCTGTCCCTGGCGTGTTACTCCTCGCGTTCGCGTCTGTCCCTGGAGTGTTACTCCTCGCGTTCGCGTCTGTCCCTGGAGTGTTACTCCTCGCGTTCGCGTCTGTCCCTGGAGTGTTACTCCTCGCGTTCGCGTCTGTCCCTGGCGTGTTACTCCTCGCGTTCGCGTCTGTCCCTGGGGTGTTACTCCTCGCGTTCGCGTCTGTCCCTGGGGTGTTACTCCTCGCGTGCGCGTCTGTCCCTGGGGTGTTACTCCTCGCGTGCGCGTCTGTCCCTGGGGTGTTACTCCTCGCGTGCGCGTCTGTCCCTGGGGTGTTACTCCTCGCGTGCGCGTCTGTCCCTGGGGTGTTACTCCTCGCGTGCGCGTCTGTCCCTGGGGTGTTACTCCTCGCGTGCGCGTCTGTCCCTGGGGTGTTACTCCTCGCGTGCGCATCTGTCCCTGGGGTGTTACTCCTCGCGTGCGCATCTGTCCCTGGGGTGTTACTCCTCGCGTGCACATCTGTCCCTGGGGTGTTACTCCTCGCGTGCACATCTGTCCCTGGGGTGTTACTCCTCGCGTGCACATCTGTCCCTGGCGTGTTACTCCTCGCGTGCACATCTGTCCCTGGCGTGTTACTCCTCGCGTGCACATCTGTCCCTGGGGTGTTACTCCTCGCGTGCACATCTGTCCCTGGGGTGTTACTCCTCGCGTGCACATCTGTCCCTGGCGTGTTACTCCTCGCGTGCACATCTGTCCCTGGCGTGTTACTCCTCGCGTGCACATCTGTCCCTGGGGTGTTACTCCTCGCGTGCACATCTGTCCCTGGGGTGTTACTCCTCGCGTGCACATCTGTCCCTGGCGTGTTACTCCTCGCGTGCACATCTGTCCCTGGCGTGTTACTCCTCGCGTGCACATCTGTCCCTGGCGTGTTACTCCTCGCGTGCACATCTGTCCCTGGGGTGTTACTCCTCGCGTGCACATCTGTCCCTGGGGTGTTACTCCTCGCGTGCACATCTGTCCCTGGAATGTTACTCCTCGCGTGCACATCTGTCCCTGGCGTGTTACTCCTCACGTGCACCTCTGTCCCTGGCGTGTTACTCCTCGCGTGCACATCTGTCCCTGGCGTGTTACTCCACGCGTGCACATCTGTCCCTGGGGTGTTACTCCTCGCGTGCACATCTGTCCCTGGAATGTTACTCCTCACGTGCACATCTGTCCCTGGCGTGTTACTCCTCGCGTGCACATCTGTCCCTGGCGTGTTACTCCTCGCGTGCACATCTGTCCCTGGCGTGTTACTCCATGCGTGCACATCTGTCCCTGGGGTGTTACTCCTCGCGTGCACATCTGTCCCTGGAATGTTACTCCTCACGTGCACATCTGTCCCTGGAATGTTACTCCTCACGTGCACATCTGTCCCTGGTATGTTACTCCTCGCAGTGATTTATCGTGCGATGCCACATTCCCACATTAGAGGACCCCCCAGACCCCCAGACACGTGGGCCGGAACGCCGTACAGTAGCGTGTTTGTTTTCCTATTGTGAAGTCGGCGCTCATCGTTTACTACACGTAACATTGGCTGCAAGGCCTTCACATTCCAGGACATGAGCCGTTCCATCATCCTCTCATGGCGGCATTGGGCCCAAAGGTCTCATGTGGATTCTTAGCAGCCAATCAGGAAGCAGCGTTGTGCGTTGATCTGACTGGTGTCCGTTTGGTGAGGAAAGTCTTCTCTGTGTTTGTTTTCAAAGCTTTAATAAATGAACCCCGGCCATAAATCTGTGTCTGGGGGGCGATAAAACCGTCTGCTGCGTCCAACAGCAACACGCCAGATGTTGGAATGTAGACTGTCCGGGTGATACAGACACATGTGGGGGCTTAATACTTTGCATGTGATGATGGCACATTCATCTGATCTGGGGGGAGGGGGCTATGGGGGGGCATTACCACAATGTCTGGTGGAAGGGCCTGGGAAGTAATATGGAAGACACAGCCAGGTGACTACCATTGTCCTTGGAAAGGCTCTTGAAGTATCTACTGACCACAGCAGCAAATGTACAAACGTAGCCAGATGCCGGCAGTGAGCTATAGTCTACACGAGTATACCGGGGGTCTCCACACTACAACCCCCTACAGATCGTATCCGGCCCATTGCTGGCAGATATTGAGGCATCAGGTCAGCAGGAGCTGCCTATGGTCCCTGCTTCTCCCGCCGGTGTCCTACCAACCAATGATGAGCTTGCCCCATCATTTACAGGAGGATAGAACTTCCTCTATCCAGACCTCCTGCTATGGCCATGTTGTAAGCCATACAAGGAGAAGGAGGACACTAATGGGGGCACTGATGCAAAGGTGGACTCTGATGAAGACCCAAATGTAAGGGCAGACTCTGATGGAGACACTGATATAAGGGGGGACTCTGATGGGAACCTTGATGTAAGACTGGACCTCTGATGGGGACACTGATATAAGGGGGGACTCTGATGGGAACCTTGATGTAAGGCTGGGCCTCTGATGGGGACACTGATATAAGGCTGGGACTCTGATGGGAACCTTGATGTAAGACTGGACCTCTGATGGGGACACTGATATAAGGGGGGACTCTGATGGGAACCTTGATGTAAGGCTGGACCTCTGATGGGGACACTGATATAAAGCTGGGCCTCTGATGGGGACACTGATATAAGGCTGGGACTCTGATGGGAACCTTGATGTAAGTCGGGGCCGTGGGGGGTACCCCGATATAAGGCTGGACCTCTGATGGGGACACTGATATAAGGCTGGGCCTCTGATGGGGACACTGATGTAAGGGGGGACTCTGATGGGAACCTTGATGTAAGTGAGGGCTGTGGTGGGTACCCCGATATAAGGTTGGACCTCTGATGGGGACACTGATATAAGGGGGGACTCTGATGGGAACCTTGATGTAAGACTGGACCTCTGATGGGGACACTGATATAAGGGGGGACTCTGATGGGAACCTTGATGTAAGACTGGACCTCTGATGGGGACACTGATATAAGTGGGGACTCTGATGGGAACCTTGATGTAAGTGAGGGCTGTGGTGGGTACCCCGATATAAGGTTGGACCTCTGATGGGGACACTGATATAAGGGGGGACTCTGATGGGAACCTTGATGTAAGACTGGACCTCTGATGGGGACACTGATATAAGGGGGGACTCTGATGGGAACCTTGATGCAAGGCTGGGCCTCTGATGGGGACACTGATATAAGGGGGACTCTGATGGAACCTTGATGCAAGGCTGGGCCTCTGATGGGTAACCTGATGTAAATGGGGGCTTTGGTGGGTACCCTAATGTAAGGCTGGACCTCCGATGAGGACCTTGATTTATGGGGGGCTCTCTTGGGGAGCCTAATGTAGGAACGGAGTGTCCTCTGATGGGGACACTGATATAAGGGGGGACTCTGATGGGAATCTTGATGCAAGGCTGGGCCTCTGATGGGTAACCTGATGTAAATGGGGGCTTTGGTGGGTACCCTAATGTAAGGCTGGACCTCCGATGAGGACCTTGATTTATGGGGGGCTCTCTTGGGGAGCCTAATGTAGGAACGGAGGGGGGGTCTGATAGGGACCTCGATGTAAGGGGGGACTCAGATGGGGACCGTGATATGAGGAGTGACTCTGATGGGGACCCTGATGTAAGACTGGACCTCTGATGAGGACCCTGTTGTAAGGGGGGACTGTCTTGGGCGGCATACTGTAGGAAAGGGGGGGTGGGAGTCTGATGGGAGCCCTGATGTAAGCAGGGACTCTAATGGGGGCCCTGATGTAAGGAGGGCTTTGGTGGGTACCCTGAAGTAAGGCCGGACCTCTGATGAGGACCCTGATGTAAGGGGGGACTCTATTGTGGAACCTAAAGTAGAAAAAGGAAGGGCGGGACTCTGATGGGGACCCCGATATAAAGAGTGACACTGATGGGGACACTGATTTGAGGCTGGACCTCTGATAAAAACCCTAATGTAAGGGGGGACTCTTCTGGGGAGCCTGATGTAGAAAGGGGGAGGGGGGGAGTCTGATTCGGACCCTGATGTAAGGAGGGACTCAGTAATTCATAAAACACATTTTCTGGCCTGTGACTATTTATAAAGTATACCATGTGACCCTCATACTGTACAGTTTGGAGACCCCCGGTCTGTATAAATTCTAGCAACAAGGCAACCCTCTCACTGAGCACGTCTCTTTTCTTGGCCGAGGTTCCCCTAAACCTGAAAGAACCTTTTCATATCAGAAGCTGCAGAGAGGAAATTTCCTGAGGTGATATAATCTGTGTTTGGCCTACTCACCTCGTCCCACCGCGTGGACATATGGCGGGGTAGAGCCACGGATCTGGAAACACAGAGCCTGTGGCGAGTCCGGGACCTTCACAATCCTGAAGATATGAAATGATTACATCGGTCATTATTTTATTCTTCTACAGAAGACAGAACACAATACGGCACCAAATCCTCCTCATTCCCACCACTGGTGGTCTATAGCAGGAACCACCAAGACTGGGGCTCCTGATTAATGTGTCTGGAGGGACTGGATGTCCAGATTGGACTTCTCTTGGTTTTATTTCTCTATTACAGACACACAGGTTACAAAACCACATCAGGACAGTATCCTTGGGGCTGCCCATCGTCATCTACATATCACATGACAGGCTACAACATACTAATCAGTTCGGTTCTCTCATATGTCCTCCTGTCTGCTTTGTCCGATTCTAGAACCTCAAAACCTTCTTCTGGAATACAATGACCAACCACACTAATGATAATCCGTGGCAGAAGAAGTCGCTGGATCCACCGGTACTCGTATATGTTACATGTGTAGGCAGGTGCATTCTATTTTCTCCACCGCAGGTGGCACTCAACCGCAGTGGCACTGCAGAGGGGGATGTCAAGAGGAACATACTGATCTATGGTTTCCTGGGTCACTGGGGAAGGGATCCCGTTGCATGCTGGCGTCCCATGTGACTCTGGCAGCCATCTTGGGTCAGCAGAGTCTATTTAAAACCCTGGCTTGGCAAGAATTTTGCAAGTGGATAGTGTAGGGACAGGTCACCAGTCTGTCAGGGAGAGGTTCCAGATGAGTAGTGACATGATAGAGACATGCCATCCTCCCTGGAATCCTCCCATTTGGACATAGACCGGCCAGGCCGCATTTCACCTTCTGAGACAGATGCTGTCGGCACATTGGAGACCCACTCTGCGACACATTCCCGTTAAGAACTGAGTGTTCGCAGTCGGGTGCTTCCCCGCTGGGCTCTTTGTATGGTTGAACCAGACTCTGTGTAATCACTGTTGCTGCACCGTACTCCACCCACATATGTCCTCCTGTCTGCTTTGTATGATTCTAGCATCTCAGAAGCTTCTTCCAGAACACCATGCCCTCCACCCACAATAGTAATAATCTATGCCATTGGATCCACCCTTACTCTTTCGATTTGATGGCCACCAGGATCCGGATTGGCCGCCTTGAGCAGAACGACTGATTTAGGAGGACCTCCACCTCGGAGAAGGGTCGGAGGAACACCAGATCTTCATTGATGGAGTAAATCTTCCGTCCAACTTGCAAGCCGGCCATCTAGAGAGAGCGAGAGGAAGAACGTCACTTAGACATCACACTCTGATCCTATCTGGGTAATGTGTAAATACAAATCAGAATGTTTTCAGTCACTTTCTGGGTTCTGAGCCGGACGTAATTGGTAAAGTGGCTCTAGGGAATATTCTGGAGGGGGGGGCACCAGAATTCCAGACCTTCCATATGAATGCGCAGCAAAGCAGAATCGTCCATTAGCAGCAAACGCTGAATTATTTATTGATAAAACCTCGTACAGCTCTAAGCTCACCAGCAACTTACAGCCCTCCATGAAGGCCAGAAATCAGCCGATAATTTATCGTGACAACGCGTTCCTGTTTAATATTTTATCTCCCAATAGACGAGGGCTGATAGAGATCCGTCATTACTAAATACTGAGTCTATAAAGGATGGGGGGGGGGGGGTGAAAGAGATAGCAAGGAGTAGGAAAGAAGGTAAGGTAGTAGAGGAAACGGAGAAAAGGAAGAAATAGTGAAGAGAAGAGGGAAGAAGAAACGGAGAAAAGGAAGAAATAGTGAAGAGAAGAGGGAAGAGGAAACGGAGAAAAGGAAGAAATAATGAAGAGAAGAGGGAAGAGGAAACGGAGAGGGAAAGAGAAGGGTTCTGAGAAAGAGAGAATGAGAAAGGGAGGAGATAGAGAAGAGGAAGAGTGGAAGGTAGAGAAGGGCTGAGAGGAAGGAGAAGGAAAGCAGGGAAAAGAGGAGAGAGAGGTAGAGAAGGAGAAAGACAGGTAAGAAAGAGACAGAGAAGGAGAGGGAGAAAGGAAAAGGTAGAAAGAGAGAGGGGGGAGGAGAGAGGGAAAAACAAAGAGAAAGAAGGGAAAATCAGACAAATAGGGAAAAAAACAACAGAAAGGGAAAAAAGGAGAGATAAAAATATAGAGGGAGGGAAAGAAAGAAAGAAGAAACAAAGAGAGGGGGAAAGAGGGAGAGGGGGAAGGGAGGGGGGGGGAGAGAGAGGGGGAGGGATAGAGAGAGGGGGGAGAGAGAGGGGGAGGGATAGAGAGAGGGGGGAGAGGGAGGGATAGAGAGAGGGGGGAGAGGGAGGGAGAAAGAGAGGGGGGAGAGGGGGGGAGAAAGAGAGGGGGGAGAGGGGGGGGAGAAAGAGAGGGGGGAGAGAGATAGAGGGAGGGGGGGAGGGGGGAGAGAGAGACAGAGGGGGGAGGGGGAGAGAGACAGAGGGGGGAGGGGGGGAGAAAGAGAGGGGGGGGGGAAGAGAGGGGGGAGAGGGAGGGGGGAGAGGGAAGGGGAAAGGGAGGGGGGAGAGGGAGGGAGAAAGAGAGGGGGGAGAGGGAGGGAGAAAGAGAGGGGGGAGAGGGAGGGAGAAAGAGAGGGGGGAGAGGGAGGGAGAAAGAGGGGGGGGAGGGAGGGGGGGAGAGGGAGGGAGGGGAAAGAAAGAGGGGGAAGAGAGAGAGGGAGAGGGGGAGGGAGAAAGAGAGGGGGGAGAGGGGGGAGAGGGGGGAGAAAGAGAGGGGGGAGAGGGGGGAGAAAGAGAGGGGGGAGAGGGAGGGAGAAAGAGAGGGGGGAGAGGGAGGGAGAAAGAGAGGGGGGAGAGGGAGGGAGAAAGAGAGGGGGGAGAGGGAGGGAGAAAGAGAGGGGGGAGAGGGAGGGAGAAAGAGAGGGGGGAGAGGGAGAGGAAGAAAGAGAGGGGGGAGAGGGAGAGGGGGGAGAAAGAGAGGGGGGAGAAAGAGAGGGGGGAGAAAGAGAGGGGGGAGAGGGAGAGGGGGGAGAGGGAGAGGGGGGAGAAAGAGAGGGGGGAGAGGGGGAGAAAGAGAGGGGGGAGAGGGAGAGGGGGGAGAAAGAGGGAGAAAGAGAGGGGAGAGAGGGAGGGAGAGGGGGAGAGAAAGACAGAGGGGGGCAGGGTGGGAGAGAGAGAGGGAGAGAGGGGGGAGAGGGAGGGAGAAAGAGAGGGGGGAGAGGGAGGGGGAAAGAGAGGGGGGAGAGGGAGGGGGAAAGAGAGGGGGGGGAGGGAGGGGGGAGAGGGAGGGGGAAAGAGAGGGGGGAGAGGGAGGGGGAAAGAGAGGGGGGAGAGGGAGGGACAAAGAGAGGGGGGAGAGGGCGGGACAAAGAGAGGGGGGAGAGGAGGGACAAAGAGAGGGGGGAGAGAGGGGGGAGAGAGGGGGGGAGAGAGGGGGGGAGAGAGGGGGGGAGAGGGGAGGGGGGAGAGAGGGGGGAGAGGGAGGGGCGGAGAGAGGGGAGGGAGAGGGAGGGGCGGGAGAGAGGGGAGGGAGAGGGAGGGAGGGCGGAGAGAGGGGGGGAGAGGGAGGGGCGGAGAGAGGGGGGGAGAGGGAGGGGCAAAGAGAGGGGGGAGAGAGGGGGGGAGAGGGAGGGGCAAAGAGAGGGGGGAGAGAGGGGGGAGAGGAGGGGGGAGAGAGGGGGGAGAGGGGGGAGAGAGGGGGAGAGGGGGGAGAGAAGGGGGAGAGGGGGGAGAGAAGGGGGAGGGGGGGAGAGAAGGGGAGGGGGGGAGAAAGAGGGAGGGAGAGAAGGGGGAGGGGGGGAGAAAGAGGGAGGGAGAGAAGGGGGAGGGGGGGAGAAAGAGGGAGGGAGAGAAGGGGGAGGGGGGGAGAAAGAGGGAGGGAGAGAAGGGGGAGGGGGGGGGAGAAAGAGGGAGAAAGAGAAGGGAAAGAGGGAAAGGGGAAGAGAAAGCGAGAGAGAGAAAAAATGAAGGGCGGGGAAAGAGAGGGGTAAATGGGGGGGGGGGGGGGGGAGAAAAAAAGATGGAGAGATAGAGAAAAAGAAAAGGATGAGAGAGAGAGGGAGAGAAGGCACAGAAGAAGAGAGGGAATGGAGGAGGATAGAGGGAGAATGATGTAGAAAAGGAGAGAGGAAGAAAAAGAAGGAGAGAGACGGAGGAAGAGGAGTGAAGACGAGGAGTGAAGACGAGGAGTGAAGAAGAGGAGTGAAGACGAGGAGAGAAGACGAGGAGAGAAGACGAGGAGTGAAGACGAGGAGAGAAGACGAGGAGTGAAGACGAGGAGAGAAGACGAGGAGTGAAGACGAGGAGAGAAGACGAGGAGTGAAGACGAGGAGACAAGACGAGGAGAGAAGACGAGGAGAGAAGACGAGGAGAGAAGACGAGGAGTGAAGACGAGGAGTGAAGACGAGGAGAGAAGACGAGGAGAGAAGACGAGGAGAGAAGACGAGGAGAGAAGACGAGGAGTGAAGAAGAGGAGTGAAGACGAGGAGTGAAGAAGAGGAGTGAAGACGAGGAGAGAAGACGAGGAGAGAAGACGAGGAGTGAAGACGAGGAGAGAAGACGAGGAGTGAAGACGAGGAGAGAAGAGAGGAGTGAAGACGAGGAGAGAAGACGAGGAGTGAAGACGAGGAGACAAGACGAGGAGAGAAGACGAGGAGTGAAGACGAGGAGAGAAGACGAGGAGAGAAGACGAGGAGTGAAGACGAGGAGAGAAGACGAGGAGAGAAGACGAGGAGTGAAGACGAGGAGAGAAGACGAGGAGAGAAGACGAGGAGAGAGACGAGGAGAGAAGACGAGGAGAGAAGACGAGGAGTGAAGACGAGGAGTGAAGAAGAGGAGTGAAGACGAGGAGTGAGAAGGGAGTGAAGACGAGGAGTGAAGACGAGGAGTGAAGACGAGGAGTGAAGACGAGGAGTGAAGAGAGTGAATAGTGGAGAGAATGGTCGGTCTCAGGTTTCCCACCATCTGTTAATAACCGGATCCCCCTTCACACAGTATACATGGATATCATGACCCCGGGGGGCGCTCACCTCGGCGTGTGATCCCTTCCGGACAGACTTCACCACAATCGCTTTGTTCTTCTCTTCGATGTCAAAGCCGTAATCTTCTTCCTGTGGGGGGATCTGAGGGAAGAGACAATATTTATAGTGAGTCCATCTCTAATGACATGAGTGGGATCAGACTTTACATCGCCATATTCCTAATACAGACTGGTGGAGTCTCCCTCTAGTGGCAATCTGTATAACAGGCAGTGCAGTTGTCACTCTTCCTGAATAAATTATGACAAAACCCGGGGAGTTACCGTGAAGTTCCCAGGTATTAGTTGGACTATAAGTCTCAGCATGCCCAGCCCATATTGGCTATGGAACCACCATACCCAACAAGCTGACCTTGTCTACTGGTGGACCTATGAGGGGATTTTACCATGACAAGACCAGAATGTGGAGCAGCTGTGCATGACAACCAATCGGCTTCTATCTTTCATTTTCAACTCATACCTGAACAAGCTGACGATAGAAGCTGATTGGTTGCTGCTCCAGATTCTTTCTACTCCAGCTTTAACAAATTCCCCCTACATGACGCATTATTCCCAGTTCATTTTTAGCTGTGGAACTGCTATAAGCTGACCATGTCTACTGGTGGAACCATAAGTCTCAGCAGGCCCAGTTCATTTCTACCTATGGAACCACCATAAGCAGACCCCATCTGCTGGTGGAACCATAAGTCTCAGTATGCTCAGTTCATTCTTAGCTATGGAACCGCCATAAGCTGACCCGATCTACTGGTGGAACTATATGTCTCAGCATGCCCAGATCATATTTAGCTATGGAACTACCATAAGCAGACCCTATCTACTGGTGGAACCATAAGTCTCAGCATGCTTAGTCCATTTTTAGTTATGGAACTGCTATAAGCAGACCCTATCTACTGGTGGAACTATATGTCTCAGCATGCCCAGATCATATTTAGCTATGGAACTACCATAAGCAGACCCTATCTACTGGTGGAACTATATGTCTCAGCATGCCCAGTTCATTTTTAGCTCTGGAAATGCCATTGGATCTACTGCCGTTTTTGAACTACATGGTTCAGAATGCCTTTAGATAAAGCCGCAGTTTTGTCCATTAACAGTCCCTATTAAAAGCCGCCTAAATATACATTCTGGATAAACGTTTCCCCAAGATGTGTAAGTATTAAACAGGATTTATTCTATTTTCCCACCATGACATAAGATGGCCTGCAGGGGGCGCTCTATGCCTGAGCACCATGCAGCACAGGACGGGTGGCCCCTTCTATTCTCATAGAACAGGTTGGCTCCTGTAGCCGGCATTCATGTTCTGAGGTTCTCTCCTGCGGTCCCTCGGCTAATCGTGGACCGCTCCTCGCCGCCAGGACGCGGCATTTATCAGAAGTCAAAGTAGAGAGCGTGGAAGGAAAGTTCTATTTCTGAGCGGCGGTCAGGGGTGGTGAGGAATGTGGACCAGGAGAGGCCAGCTATTTATATCCACAAATAAAAGACTACAAAATTCCTGCAATGTGTAAAACATCTGGCTGACCCTAATTACAGTGTTTGGGGGCCTCTCTCTGTAAACAAGGCGCAAACACGCAGATTCCTCGCCGCGCGTCCACATGGCAGAAACTTCCAGACCTGTACGGGGTCATCTCATAGGCCCTTCATAGTCACAGCTCAATGAAGTCATGACTTTCACCGCCCAGCCTATGTTAACATCCCCCCCTCAAAAAAAATGAAGAAAAAGTCCAACTTATAAGAAATGATTATCAACCATAAAGGAGGAAACGAGGGTTGGATATGAGGTCATTATGACCTCACACACCATTTTCGGCAATTTATAAATCTCATGTTATACATTTCCACCCCGTTGGGCATCTTAAGAAAGGTCCCCACATGGTGAGGTCCGGGAATGCTTGGAGTTGTGTTATCCTGATGTGTTGCCAATTGATGCTCCTAGATTCTAGGACCTAGAATGATCTGATGGCACCATCCAGCAAGCCGCTACAGCACTTCAGAGGATGGAGCAGCCATTCTGAACAAGGGTTCCATGACCCCCACCCCTCCCCCACCCCACCTCCAGGGTTCCTCCAAAGGTTTCCTGTGGCTGATTGACCTTCAATTTGATGTTGCCTACATGGTTCCAGAGGCCATTGCCACTTGGCAAAGCCATCAGCATGACATGATGATCTTTTTAGCTGTCTACAAGGGTGGCAGCACCACTGTAAGATGGCATTCTTCCCACTGACCACCAATGTAAGGGACATTCTTCCCACTGACCACCAATGTAAGGGACATTCTTCCCACTGACCACCAATGTAAGGGACATTCTTCCCACTGACCCCCAATGTAAGGGACATTCTTCCCACTGACCACCAATGTAAGGGACATTCTTCCCACTGACCTCCAATGTAAGGGTCATTCTTCCCACTGACCCCCAATGTAAGGGACATTCTTCCCACTGACCACCAATGTAAGGGACATTCTTCCCACTGACCTCCAATGTAAGGGACATTCTTCCCACTGACCCCCAATGTAAGGGACATTCTTCCCACTGACCACCAATGTAAGGACCATTCTTCCCACTGATCACCGATGTAAGGGACATTCTTCCCACTGATCACCGATGTAAGGGACATTCTTCCCACTGACCACCAATGTAAGGGACATTCTTCCCACTGATCACCAATGTAAGGGACATTCTTCCCACTGACCACCAATGTATTCCTTCCACTGACCCCCAATGTAAGGGACATTCTTCCCACTGATCACCAATGTAAGGGACATTCTTCCCACTGACCACCAATGTATTCCTTCCACTGACCCCCAATGTAAGGGACATTCTTCCCACTGACCCCCAATGTAAGGGGCATTCTTCCCACTGACCACCAATGTAAGGGACATTCTTCCCACTGACCCCCAATGTAAGGGACATTCTTCCCACTGACCACCAATGTAAGGGACATTCTTCCCACTGACCCCCAATGTAAGGGACATTCTTCCCACTGACCCCCAATGTAAGGGACATTCTTCCCACTGACCCCCAATGTAAGGGACATTCCTCCCACTGACCACCAATGTAAGGAGCATTCTTCCTACTGACCCCCAATGTAAGGGACATTCCTCCCACTGACCCCCAATGTAAGGGACATTCCTCCCACCGACCCCCAATGTAAGGGACATTCTTCCCACTGACCACCAATGTAAGGGACATTCTTCCCACTGACCACCAATGTAAGGAACATTCTTCCCACTGACCCCCAATGTAAGGGACATTCTTCCCGCTGACCCCCAATGTAAGGGACATTCTTCCCGCTGACCACCAATGTAAGGGACATTCTTCCCACTGACCCCCAATGTAAGGGACATTCTTCCCACTGACCACCAATGTAAGGGACATTCTTCCCACTGACCTCCAATGTAAGGGACATTCTTCCCACTGACCCCCAATGTAAGGGACATTCTTCCCACTGACCCCCCAATGTAAGGGACATTCTTCCCACTGACCACCAATGTAAGGGACATTCTTCCCACTGATCACCAATGTAAGGAACATTCTTCCCACTGATCACCAATGTAAGGGACATTCTTCCCACTGACCACCAATGTAAGGAACATTTCTACTATTGACCACCAAGAAATGGGGGCATTTTTTCCATTTTTCAACCATTTAATATGTTTCAATAAGGGTCCCCGAGACCTGAAAATTATTTGAGAGGTTCTCGTAGAATAAGAAGGTTGAGAAAGACGGGTGTGAAGTCTAGTAGGCGCATACTGTATATCCCTGGCTCTGACAGTTGGGGCCCCGGAGAGAAGCTGGAATTTTTACTGGAGCAGCAAGTGATGGTCCTAGCAGTCCCTGTGTGTACAAGGTTATAGGTACATTGGGGCCACCAGATCTCACACAGCTTTGTGTCTTAGCTGGTCACAGGTAAGGATGGTGGAGCGAATACTCTACAGGCACACTAATCACAGATACAAATGGATATCACTCTAAATTTCTATATCCTGTTAAAACTTGTTCATACCAAGTTCTCTTAGAATTGCCCCATCATGTATTCAGTCAAAGAGCTTAATAAGCTCTGAGGAGCCTAAGTGGACTTTTAGTTGTGTCCTCATCCCACCCATCAGTCCTTGTTTGTTTTTGACACCCATTTTGCACACATTCTAAAAATTCTGTTGCTGGGATACCTAAAAATAAAACACAAAACCTCCAATATGTGTATTTTTGTGCACTGCCTGTGCTAACACTTAGACGAGCTGTGTGGTTTCCGTTGAGGAGGCTTGTCTTGCTGCGGAGGAGAAGCCTTGTGCCACCACAACCTGCAGAGTGAGCTGAGCCGAGGAACGTTACACAAGATTTCTGATAAGGAAATAAGTCAGCACAATCCACCTCCCACCATGACCTCTATTTATGACACAAGGCTTGGTGGCCTGACAGAGGCATCACCTACAAACATGGAGGCCATGTGGCCAGTACTGAGGGCTTCTTACCAGAAGAGTCTTGGCCAGGATGTTCTCTATCAGTTTAAAGTCATTACGGAGCTGCTTGTTCTTGGAGCTCGTCCCCTCCATCTCCTCGTCAGCGTGGAATCGGAAAAACTGTGATTCGTCCTTGAATTCGCTCTTCTCCAGGACTGAGAAGACAAGATGTTGGCATGTTAATACAGAGGACAGAATGAGCTGGCCGCGGTTTATAGATGATGAGCTAAGATATAGGGCCTGTGTTACCGAGCCCAATCTAAGGGAATGCAAAACACGACTGAAGGGGGTCCATGGGGGCGGGGGCAACTACATCTGAATGATCTACGGGCAACTGCATCTGAATGATCTACGGGCAACTGCATCTGAATGATCTACGGGCAACTGCATCTGAATGATCTACGGGTAACTGCATCTGAATGATCTACGGGCAACTGCATCAGAATGATCTACGGGCAACTGCATCTGAATGATCTACGGGCAACTGCATCTGAATGATCTACGGGCAACTGCATCTGAATGATCTACGGGCAACTGCATCTGAATGATCTACGGGCAACTGCATCTGAATGATCTACGGGTAACTGCATCTGAATGATCTACGGGCAACTGCATCAGAATGATCTACGGGCAACTGCATCTGAATGATCTACGGGCAACTGCATCTGAATGATCTACGGGCAACTGCATCTGAATGATCTACGGGCAACTGCATCAGAATGATCTACGGGCAATTGCATCTGAATGATCTACGGGCACCTGCATCTGAATGATCTACGGGCAACTGCATCAGAATGATCTACGGGCAACTGCATCAGAATGATCTACGGGCAACTGCATCAGAAAGATCTATGGGCAACTGCATCAGAATGATCTACGGGCAACTGCATCAAAATGATCTACGGGCAACTGCATCAAAATGATCTACGAGCAACTGCATCTGAATGATCTACGGGCAACTGCATCAGAATGATCTACGGGCAACTGCATCTGAATGATCTACGGGCAACTGCATCTGAATGATCTACGGGCAACTGCATCAGAATGATCTACAGGCAACTGCATCAGAATGATCTACGGGCAACTGCATCTGAATGATCTACGGGCAACTGCATAACAATGATTTACGGGCAACTGCATCTGAATGATCTACGGGCAACTGCATAACAATGATTTACGGGCAACTGCATCTGAATGATCTACGGGCAACTGCATAACAATGATCTACGGGCAACTGCATCAGAATGATTTACGGGCAACTGCATCTGAATGATCTACGGGCAACTGCATCAGAATGATCTACGGGCAACTGCATCTGAATGATCTACGGGCAACTGCATAAGAATGATCTACGGGCAACTGCATAAGAATGATCTACGGGCAACTGCATAACAATGATCTACGGGCAACTGCATAACAATGATCTACGGGCAACTGCATAACAATGATCTACGGGCAACTGCATCAGAAAGATCTACGGGGCAACTGCATCAGAATGATCTACGGGCAACTGCATCAGAATGATCTACGGGCAACTGCATCAGAATGATCTACGGGCAACTGCATCAGAATGATCTACGGGCAACTGCATCAGAATGATCTACGGGCAACTGCATCTGAATGATTTACAGGGCAACTGAATCAGAATGATCTACGGGCAACTGCATCAGAATGATCTACAGGCAACTGCATCTGAATGATCTACAGGGCAACTGCATCTGAATGATCTACGGGCAACTGCATCAGAATGATCTACAGGGCAACTGCATCTGAATGATCTACAGGGCAACTGCATCAGAATGATCTACGGGCAACTGCATCTGAATGATCTACGGGCAACTGCATCTGAATGATCTACGGGCAACTGCATCAGAATGATCTACAGGGCAACTGCATCAGAATGATCTACAGGGCAACTGCATCAGAATGATCTACGGGCAACTGCATCTGAATGATCTACAGGCAACTGCATCTGAATGATCTACGGGGCAACTGCATCTGAATGATCTACGGGCAACTGCATCTGAATGATCTACAGGGCAACTGCATCTGAATGATCTACGGGCAACTGCATCAGAATGATCTACGGGCAACTGCATCAGAATGATCTACGGGCAACTGCATCAGAACGATCTACGGGCAACTGCATCAGAACGATCTACGGGCAACTGCATCAGAATGATCTACGGGCAACTGCATCAGAACGATCTACGGGCAACTGCATCAGAACGATCTACGGGCAACTGCATCAGAATGATCTACGGGCAACTGCATCAGAACGATCTACGGGCAACTGCATCAGAACGATCTACGGGCAACTGCATCTGAATGATCTACAGGGCAACTGCATCTGAATGATCTACGGGCAACTGCATCTGAATGATCTACGGGCAACTGCATCTGAATGATCTACGAAGAGTCTCACACTGATGTCCACCTGATGCCAGCCCTGTAGGCCCGTACAGTTTACATTTCTTTCAGCCATTCTGGTGACATATCCTATCCACGCTGTAATGAGAGATCTGTCCTGTGTCCGCAGCGGAGGAGGGGATGTGAATGCAGTGTAATTGGTGGAGTAGGGATCGGCGAGGATTGGTGAGGACAATCTACAAGTATCTCTCCGACTTCCAGACAATTACAGGCTGCAGCACCAGGTGGGGGTTGGCTGGCACCATTCAGAGCTCCCCGACCACAAAACTCCACTATAAAAAGATCTGGTATCCAGGATCCAGACATGAAGCAGCAAAACACCAGAATATCCGAGGTGACCGACCGCCATGTCTGCCGGCAATCACGCTTCAAATCAGGAACGCACAGCAGGAGATCCAATGTTTGTGCTGGCCTCCAGATGACTCGGGTACGTCATCCCCATCATTTCACCAGTGTGGGTCAGGCCCCCATATGGGGGTGTCTGGCTGGGGTGCGGGCACCGCAGTGTTTTAGTGCGCCCACCACAGTTTTAGTGTGCCCGGGGTGCAGCATCCAGCCTCAGGTGTCCAGGGATGAATACCCGAAACGCAGTTCTGTGCTCCAGGCCCGCGTCCCCTGAACAGATACATAGAGCATTCAGCCCCTCCAAGCTGGTGCCAGCCATAGAGATGGTCAGGTTGCCGGCAGCGGGGCTGGGTGTCACATCTAACCCTCCTAGGGGCATAAAATGCCAGAATTAGTGATGGTCCTTATGTTCGAGGCAACGCAAGTTGGCCAGCCGCGTCCCACAATGCACTGTGCTCTCACAGTGTATTGTGATTGGCCAAAGCAACGCACCTGTCCACAGTCCACGTGCAATGCTTTGTCCAATCACAGCACAATTGGGCGGAGCTAGCGGTGATGTCACCAATATCTTTGCCCAATTGTTTACATCGGACTCGCAAATGTCAGATAGCGGAGGGTGCAGACGGGTTGGCGGGCATGGTATTTATTTTGGGGGGGGGGGCGAGTTGTAGTCGTGACAATGCTGGATGCCATGATTGACGATGGATTACAACAATGGAACCTTTTTTTGGGGGCTGTTTTTTATTTAAAGGACTTCTGTTGTGTTTTTATTCACATTTTACACTTTTTTGGTGAATGGGTAGGCCATACTCATTCACAAGGGGGAAGGGGGGCTGGGATCTGAGGGTCCCCTTGTTGAAGAGGGCTTCTAGATTCCAATATGTCACCCCCCCCCCCGCAGACCCCCACAACCACAGCCCAGGGTTGTGGGGAAGGTGCCCTTGTCCCCATCACAGTCCTTCCTCAGTGACAAGGTTCAAGGTGCCCCCTCCCCCTCCAGAGCAGTACCTGCAGGGGTAAAAATCTATAATACACTCACCCCACCCCGCCTTACATGGTGCAGGGGGTGACGTCATCCTGCTGCCTACAAGACCCCGAGGAATGCAGAGTACCAACAACTTCTCACAAGATCTGGGCAGCTTGGCATTCTCTGCGACTTCTCCGGGAGCAGAAAGACGTCACCCTCCCCAGCTGCAGGAGGGGTTTGAGCAAAGGGAGGAGGAGGGAGGAAACCTGACCAAGCAAATCTTGTTACTGAGTTTAATACTTTGTTTGACTTGTTGCAGTCTACTGTGCAGCAGAGCTCAGACTGAAAGAGGGAGGAGCCATGCAAAGAGCCCATCAGGAGCATGCTGATAGGAGGAGAGAGCAGTCCAGTAACAGCATGGGGGAGGGACAAGACCTGAAAGTGCTACTGAACTGCAGAAGGAAGTTGAGGAAAGGTAATTAGATGGATGGGGGAGGGGCAGGGGCTTGACTAAGTGGACTGAGGTGGCCTTATTTATGACTTCATGATGGTCTTCTGTACAGCAGAACTCAGACTGAAAGAGGGAGGAGCCATACAAAGAGGCAATCAGTTGTCCTGCAGTGCTCATGTGCTAACAAGGGGCGCGCTGATAGGAGGAGAGAGCAGAGTGACAGATTAGCCCTTCAGTCTGCTGCTTCTCCTCTCACTCTCCAATCACTGGCTGGGGGAAGGACAAGACCTGAAAGTGTTGCTAAACTGCAGCAGAGGAAAATCTGGTCTCCTCCCCATGCCAGGCAGGGCTGTGCTGTGTGGCAGAGCTGTGTAAATCTCAGGTCTGGATGAACAGGCAACATCTGCCATACGTATATCTCATCCGTTTATTCAGCTGCTGGCCTGGAGTTCAGCTTTAGAAACCCTTAGCGCCCTTTAGCTGCAGTCTGGCAGCACGGGCTGTAGCTTTGGATGGACGTTTAGCAGGCTTTTAGCGAGTCCCGTGGCTTACCATGGTGCATGAATCCATTGTTACAGAGCCCAATGCCAAGAGCCACGGCCTCCTCTCTCGTCTGACAGTCACCCTAAGAGAAAGGAAAAAAATACGACACCCCGTTACTTTCCATCTCCTGGGAACAATGCCTGGAATGACCCAGAATCCCCCGCTGAACAATTATCCCCCCCCCTCCCCCCACATTCATTCATACTTTGTATAAATAGCGCCGTACTTCTCCTGGCGGGAGGAAACAGGAAGCTTTATTGACGGATGATGGCAGCTAAATGGGGAGCGGATTGTTTTACGGCTAATGAGGGACATTGTTGGGAGCCGAGCGCCGCCAGCAGCCAAATTCGCTCGCTAGAACGTCAGCGGCCCTTTATGGATCGTCTCGGCCCCGTCGTCGGGGAGGAAATCATCTCAGCTTTTATTTTCCTGAAATTGTTTCCATCTCTGAACGAGCCGGCTCGGGTCCCAAGGAGAAGGCAGAGGCGGAAAAAGTGGAGAAGACTTTCCAATTCTTACGGATTGTCTGAGGCTTCCAGAGACGGGTCAGGGAGATGTCAGCCATCAGGGGGGGAAGTGGTGTCACTCAGCTGCACGCGTCTGCGGCCAAACGTATGAACAGATCCGCTCCATGCCGAGAGACCAAATCTAAAGCCTTGATTATCTGGAAATGTCACGAGGCGGCGCTACGTCAGGAACGCAAAGAGGCGGGAACATTTCCAAACCGCCTGATAGCCGGAATCTGGACTATGTCCGCCGACACCAAAACTAAAATAATGAGCAGAACCCAAAATCAAATCTCAGAACCCTCGTCCATTGGGAAAGCTTCCATATCTTCTACCCCGAGCCCATATCTGCTCCACAATCAGTGGCGTCTGTCCGTATTCCTAGGCGGGAAGTTCATTGTGTGCCCTTCCTGCCCACTCCCGACTTCTCCTTAAAATCTCTGAATGCCCGGGGGGGGGGGGGGCGGGAAGGATTGGCAATGGTGACCACAGGTATTGGACAAAAAATAAAGAAAGTGCACCATTCAGATGCCTCATGGAACGATGTCTCCACCACAATGGTTGCATTGGTGACTGGTGGTGCTGGTCAGCTCATCAAGCTCCATGTGGACTACAAGGAAATGGCGCCCATCCGCCCTCAGAACCAGCACATTGTAAACTTACGGATTGGCTGAGAAATAATGAGCAGAACCCAAAATCAAATCTCCAAACCCTCGTCCATTTCCATATCTTCTACCCCGAGCCCATATCTGCTCCACAATCAGTGGCGTCTGTCCATATTCCTAGGCGGGAAGTTCATTGTGTGCCCTTCCTGCCTACTCTCGGCTTCTCCTTAAAAGTTCTGAATGGTCGGGGGGGGGGGGGCGGGAAGGATTGGCAATGGTGACCACAGGTATTGGCCAAAAAATAAAGAAAGCGCACCATTCAGATGCCTCAAGGAACGATGTCTCCACCAAAATGGTTGCATTGGTTGGTGCTTTTCAGCTCATCAAGCTCCATGTGGACTACAAGAAAATGGCGCCCACCCGCCCTCAGAACCAGCACACTGTAAACTTATGGATTGGCTGAGACTTCCAGAGACGGGTCAGAGAGATGTCAGCCATTGGGGGGGAGTGGTGTCACTGAGCTGCACGCGTCTGCGGCCAAACGTATGAACAGATCCGCTCCATGCCGAGAGACCAAATCTAAAGCCTTGCTTATCTGGAAATGTCACGAGGCGGCGCTACGTCAGGAATGCAAAGAGGCGGGAACATTTCCAAACCACCTGATAGCCGGAACCTGGACAATGTCTGCCGACACCAAAACTAAAAAAAAAATTAGCAGAACCCAAAATCAAGTCTCCGAACCCTCGTCCATTGGGAAAGTTTCCATATCTTCTACCCCGAGCCCATATCTGCTCCATAATCAGTGGCGTCTGTCTGTATTCCAAGGCGGGAAAGTTCATTGTGTGCCCTTCCTGCCCACTCCCGACTTCTCCTTAAAATCTCTGAATGCCCGGGGGGGGGGGGGGGGGCGGGAAGGATTGGCAATGGTGACCACAGGTATTGGACAAAAAATAAAGAAAGTGCACCATTCAGATGCCTCATGGAACGATGTCTCCACCAAAATGGTTGCATTGGCGACTGGTGGTGCTGGTTAGCTCATCAAGCTCCATGTGGACTACAAGGAAATGGCGCCCATCCGCCCTCAGAACCAGCACATTGTAAACTTACGGATTGGCTGAGAAATAATGAGCAGAACCCAAAATCAAATCTCCAAACCCTCGTCCATTTCCATATCTTCTACCCTGAGCCCATATCTGCTCCACAATCAGTGGCGTCTGTCCATATTCCTAGGCGGGAAGTTCATTGTGTGCCCTTCCTGCCTACTCCCGGCTTCTCCTTAAAAGTTCTGAATGGTCGGGGGGGGGGGGGGGGGGGCGGGAAGGATTGGCAATGGTGACCACAGGTATTGGCCAAAAAATAAAGAAAGCGCACCATTCAGATGCCTCAAGGAACGATGTCTCCACCAAAATGGTTGCATTGGTGGTGCTTTTCAGCTCATCAAGCTCCATGTGGACTACAAGAAATGGCGCCCACCCGCCCTCAGAACCAGCACACTGTAAACTTATGGATTGGCTGAGACTTCCAGAGACGGGTCAGGGAGATGTCAGCCATTGGGGGGGAGTGGTGTCACTGAGCTGCACGCGTCTGCGGCCAAACGTATGAACAGATCCGCTCCATGCCGAGAGACCAAATCTAAAGCCTTGCTTATCTGGAAATGTCACGAGGCGGCGCTACGTCAGGAATGCAAAGAGGCGGGAACATTTCCAAACCACCTGATAGCCGGAACCTGGACAATGTCTGCCGACACCAAAACTAAAAAAAAAATTAGCAGAACCCAAAATCAAGTCTCCGAACCCTCGTCCATTGGGAAAGTTTCCATATCTTCTACCCCGAGCCCATATCTGCTCCATAATCAGTGGCGTCTGTCTGTATTCCAAGGCGGGAAGTTCATTGTGTGCCCTTCGTGCCCACTCCCAGCTTCTCCTTAAAGGTTCTGAATGCTCAGGGGGGGCGGGAAGGATTGGCAATGGTGACCACAGGTATTGGACAAAAAATAAAGAAAGTGCACCATTCAGATGCCTCATGGAACGATGTCTCCACCAAAATGGTTGCATTGGCGACTGGTGGTGCTGGTTAGCTCATCAAGCTCCATGTGGACTACAAGAAAATGGCGCCCATCCACCCTCAGAACTAGTACACTGTAAACTTACGGATTGGCTCAGAAATAATGAGCAGAACCCAAAATCAAATTTCCGAACCCTCGTCCATTTCCATATCTTCTACCCCGAGCCCATATCTGCTCCATAATCAGTGGCGTCTGTCTGTATTCCAAGGCGAGAAGTTCATTGTGTGCCCTTCCTGCCCACTCCCGGCTTCTCCTTAAAAGTTCTGAATGCTCAGGGGGGGGCGGGAAGGATTGGCAATGGTGACCACAGGTATTGGCCAAAAAATAAAGAAAGCGCACGATTCAGATGCCTCAAGGAGCACCAAAATGGTTGCATTGGCGCCTGGTGGTGCTGGTCAGCTCATCAAGCTCCATGTGGACTACAAGAAAATGGCGCCCATCCGCCCTCAGAACCAGCACATTGTAAACTGGTTAGTAAATGCAAATATGAGGTTTCAACTCTTATCCCCTACCCCTGGGAGAATTGCATAACGCGTTTCGTCCATGTGGGGTAGAGGCCTCTGATTTAGCCCCGTGTGGGTGAAAGGCGTTAATGGAATTTCCCACAGGTGGGGGATGAGAGCTGAAGCCATTTACACTCATATTGGGATTTGCTTAAAAAGATTACAGTGTGCCGATGGGCGCTGTTTTCTTGGAGTCCACTGCGACTGGCCAAAAAACAAAGAAAGCGTACCATTCAGATGCCTCACGGAACGATGTCTCCACCAAACTGGTTGCATTGGCGACTGGTGGTGCTGGTCAGCTCATCAAGCTCTATGTGGACTACAAGAAAATGGCGCCCATCCGCCCTCAGAACCAGCACATTGTAAACTTATTAGTAAATGCAAAATATGAGGGTAAATGGTTTCAGCTCTTATCCCCTACCCCTGGGAGAATTGCAGAACGCATTTCTCCCATGTGGGGTAGAGGCCTCTGATTTAGTCCATTCAGATGCCTCACGGAACGATCTCTCCGCCAAACTGGTTGCATTGATGACTGGTGGTGCTGGTCGGGATAGCCCACCAAGCTCCATGGGGACTACACTGTAAACTTGTTAGTAAACGCACATATGAGGGTGAATAGCTACAGCTCTCATCCCCTACCTGTGGGAGAATCACATGACGGGTTTTGCCCACGTGGGGCCTAATCAGAGGCTTCTGCCTCTGATTAAGCCCCACGTGGGCGAAACGCGTTAGTGGATTCTCTCACGGGTGGGGGATGAAAGCTGAAGCCATTTACCCTCACATTTGGATTTACCTAATAAGGTTAGTGTGCCGATTCTGACTGCAGATGGGGCGCCATTTTCTTGTGGTCCACTGTGATTGGGTGTCATGGTGGTCACATGATTGGGAGCCAGTCCTGCTGCGCGTGGACCAAGACCACTCAGTCTCTGTGCTGGGAGTGCTCAGTGAGCTAGCTCTCAGCGCAGAAACATCGGCCGCCCAATGACGCATATGTGCGGCGTGTGGGTGTTGAAGCCCACCGATTTGCTGCCGCACATGTGTTACACGGGCAGCAACATGTTAAAGTGCACGTCTAGCAAAAAAAAAAGTAGTACAATACATGCACATTTCCACATGTTGTATCCCTGAGAAAATACCTGCAGATCCAGCAGAGATCCAATGAGAGACGAACTTCCTGTTTGGCCTGACAACACACCTCCTGTACTGCAGTAAATCTAAGCAGTGTTGTCAGCCCCACCCACTTCTCCTCTGCTAGACTACAGAACACTTCTCTCTGCTTGTCTTCATAACTTCATAACAGAAGGGGGAGGAGTTCTGTAGTACAGTAAACGCAGGTGTGGGGTATAAGTAAACTCCATTATTTTTTAGGCGCCACCTATTGGCACATTATTGAAGTCCTCCAGCGCTGCGGTGGCATCAATCCAGCGGGTCTCGGGAGCTTCCATCGTCACCCAGTCTTCCTTCCAGGTTCAATGTCTTCGGCTGCCCGAATGGCCGGGCCGATGACGTCGCTCCCCACGCATGTGCACGGGAGTCACATTACAGCAGGACAGATCAGGAGGCGGTAGGGTCTCTTCCCCCTGCCTGTCAGCATTTTTTTGGGGAGAGTTTATACCACTTCAAAGGTCTTTTTGAAACATTTACGGGTTAAGAGCATCAAATACTTCCAACGCATTTCGAAGGGAAAGCACTTCCCTCCTTCTTCAGGGTTCAAGCACTGGATGTTATCAGAATGAGCTGCAATAGAAGACCTAATAGATCGTCATTTCTTAATGGCACTATGGACTGCCAGCTGGGTATCAGACTGAGGAGGACTGAGCCGGGGTGACAACGCTGCTTGGGTATATAGTGCTGCAGTGGCAGATTGGGGACCAAACATATAGTGTCCTGTCCCACCTACTGTATATGTATTTCTGCTGTTATATTGAATTATATCAGGTTACTAGTGTTCTGATGTATGCTCACAAAGTGGTTTAGGGCCACTACATCTTGTTTACTTATGCAATTTGGTTTCTCCCTCCGTCCCCCCTCCTGTTTAGGTTTAGTTAGTTCAGTTTTGGCTAGAGCCTTCCATAGGGAGATGACCTTAGGACCCCCATCATTTCCCATGTTCCCGCAGTCAGTGGTAGCTGTTTGCAGAGAGAGGGCTTAGGAAAGTCATTGTCTTCTTACAATACAAAAGAGAGGAAAAACATCCTCTGTACTTCACCTACCTGGAGAAAAATACCTGCTACATCGGTGTCTTACTGAAGAGTTAAGCTGCCTGTGGATAGTGCCATGTCAGCAGGTGACTATACAGTCACAATATACTAGGTTTGAGGAGGTATGTCAATGCTTAATGCGGCATTTGAAACGGAACACATAATGGTACTCTGGCACCCCCGGGATGCCACGCCCAAGGTGCACATGATGCTGATCCTAGCCCATGGCCACACTTAGCAGACCCATTCAAACCAGGAGGGAATGGGCTCCTCAGAATTATCCACACTGAGCAAGCACTCCCAACCTCAGTCTTATGTTGTTCAGTTTCCTGAACCCGAGGAGAGATGATCTTAGGACCCCCATTACACTGGACAGAGTACTCCACAGCCAGCAATCCCTGCCATAAGACTGGAATAACGATGGACCTAATCCGTGATACCGATACTGAATCCGTGATACCGATACTGAATCCGTGATACCGATACTGAATCCGTGATACCGATACTTAATCCGTGATACCGATACTGAATCCGTGATACTGATACTGAATCCGTGATACCGATACTTAATCCGTGATACCGATACTGAATCCGTGATACTGATACTGAATCCGTGATACCGATACTGAATCCGTGATACCGATACTGAATCCGTGATACTGAATCCGTGATACCGATACTGAATCCGTGATACTGAATCCGTGATACTGAATCCGTGATACCGATACTGAATCCGTGATGCCGATACTGAATCCGTGATGCCGATACTTGATCCGTGATACCGATACTTGATCCGTGATACCGATACTGAATCCGTGATGCCGATACTTAATCCGTGATGCCGATACTGAATCCATGATACCGATACTGAATCCGTGATGCCGATACTGAATCCGTGATACTGAATCCGTGATACCGATACTGAATCCGTGATACCGATACTAAATCCGTGATACCGATACTGAATCCGTGATACCGATACTGAGTCCGTGATACCGATACTGAATCCGTGATACCGATACTTGATCCGTGATGCCGATACTTAATCCGTGATGCCGATACTTAATCCGTGATGCCGATACTTGATCCGTGATACCGATACTGAATCCGTGATGCCGATACTTAATCCGTGATGCCGATACTGAATCCATGATACCGATACTGAATCCGTGATGCCGATACTGAATCCGTGATACTGAATCCGTGATACCGATACTGAATCCGTGATACCGATACTGAATCCGTGATGCCGATACTGAATCCGTGATGCCGATACTGAATCCGTGATACCGATACTGAATCCGTGATACCGATACTGAATCCGTGATGCCGATACTGAATCCGTGATACCGATACTGAATCCGTGATGCCGATACTGAATCCGTGATGCCGATACTTAATACGTGATGCCGATACTGAATCCGTGATACCGATACTGAATCCGTGATACCGATACTGAATCCGTGATACCGATACTGAATCCGTGATACTATACCGGATCTTAGTCAAAAGACCAAGAAGAGAAGACCAGAAAAACATAAGAACACAGCCCAAACTTATGATTTATCTCCTTACCTGAGATATGAGCCAGTCCACAAGCTTACTGGCTGGGATGACGGACTTGTAGGTCTTCAGGTGGTAGTCACGGTCTCTGGAGGGAGAGGAAACAAAGATGCATTAAATAATATCAGCAGAAGCTTCCAATAATTTTCGTCATAGGAACAAACTCTTCATCCTCCATTAGGGTACATGCAGAACAGCCAGCACTCCACAGTTCTCATTACTAGGGTGACAATACCACCGAGAATGTAAATGTGTCTATTGACATGACATGGCGAATCAGAGAAAGCTGCTATATGTACAGATAACTGCAATTCCACAACTAGAAAGAGGACCTGTCAGCATAACAACACTGTCTCTGCCAAGTGGTGTTGGTCCTGGAACTATGCAAAGGCCATCAGATGGGAGGTCAATCAGCCACAGTTCAAGGAACTTTTAGTAACCTCTGAAGGAACCCTTCAGAATGGGAATGTCTATAGCATGGAGAGCTCTCTCCTACATCTACTCCCCTTTATGGAGCTGTCCTGGAATTATACAGGCACCATCAGATTGGAGGTCAAACAGCCACAGCTCAAGCAATGTCAGGTAACATCTGAAGGAACTCTTCAAAATGAGAATGTCTACTATTCACCACTGAGGCCACCACTGAGGGATTCTCATCCCCTCATCTGAGTGCACATTCATATCAAGATCCTTCTCTGGGAAGGTGGTGTTCAGATCTGGCAGACTGTAGGTGACATGAAAGGGTTAAACCCAGTGTACCAAGATCCTTCACCGAAAGGGTGGTGTCCAGATCAGGCATGTCTGTAGGTAACAAGAAAGAGTTAAACCCAGCATACCAAGATTCCTCACCAGGAGGGTGGTGTCCAGATCTGGCATATCCATAGACAATACGAAAGGGTTAAACCCAGTGTACCAAGATCCTTCACCAAGAGGGTGGTGTCCAGATCTGCCACGTCTGTAGGTAACATGAAAGCATTAAACCCAATGTACCAAGATCCTTCACCAAAACGGTGGTGTCCAGATCAGGCATGTCTGTAGGTAACATGAAAGGGTTAAACCCAATGTACCAAGATCCTTCACCGAAAGGGTGGTGCCCGGATCAGGCATGTCTGTAGGTAACATGAAAGGGTTAAACCCAATGTACCAAGATCCTTCACCGAAAGGGTGGTGCCCGGATCAGGCATGTCTGTAGGTAATGTTAAAGAGTTAAACCCAGCATACCAAGATCCTTTTCCGGGAAGGTGGTGTCCAGATCTGGAATGTCTGTAGGTAACATGAAAGGGTTAAACCCAGTGCACCAAGATGCTTCAATGGGAAGATGGTGTCCAGATCCAGAATGTCTGTAGGTAACATAAAAGGGTTAAGCCTAATGTACCAAGATCCTTCACCAGGTAGGTGGTATCCAGATCTGACATGTCTTTAGGTAACATAAAGGTTAAACCCTGCGTACCAAGATCCTTCACCAGGAAGGTGGTGTCCGGATCTGGCATGTCTGTAGGTAACATGAAAGGGTTAAAGCCAATGTACCAAGATCCTTCACCGAAAGGGTGGTGTCCGGATCTGGCATTTCTGTAGGTAACATGAAAGGGTTAAACCCAGTGTACCAAGATTCTTCAATGTCAAGGTGGTGTCCAGATCTGGCATGTCTGTAGGTAATGTGAAAGAGTTAAACCCAGCATACCAAGATCCTTTTCCGGGAAGATGGTGTTCAGATCCGGAATGTCTGTAGGTAACATAAAAGGGTTAAGCCTAATGTACCAAGATCCTTCACCAGGTAGGTGGTATCCAGATCTGACATGTCTGTAGGTAACATAAAGGTTAAACCCTGCGTACCAAGATCCTTCTCCGGAAAGGTGGTGTCCAGATCCCCAATGTCTGTAGGTAATGTGAAAGAGTTAAACCCAGCATACCAAGATCCTTCACCAGGAAGGTGGTGTGAAGATCTGGGATGTCTCTAGGTAACATGAAGTGGTTAAGCCCAGCTATTCTCATCCTGTAGTAAGATGCTATTTCTGTACCATCAGCAGGAGGACCTGTTAATGGAAGATTCTTATTAATTACTCCACTTCAGAGGTGAGAAAATTCTCAGTGTAATTATCTCCCAGTAATAGAACATCCCCCATCTCTTTCCTGAAAAGAGGATGCAGCCATTGTTAACACTTTTCATCGCCAGTACAAAAGAAGAGAAACTCTGCGACAAAAGGCCAACAAAATGCACAATTAATCCATGGTGGTGACACAAGAAGATCAATCTTCCATTTTTCTCCCCAAAAACACCAACCACCCCGGGGCGTGTCATGATTACCTGAAGTGTATTTCCTTTGTTTCCATAAACTCCCATCAAAAAGGGAGAAGGAAAAGACCCAGGAGGCCCCGTGAGAGATCATTATGGTGTAGAAACTGGGAAAGATGACTAGATACAATGCTGCAGATGATAGTTATAATATAATAAATAATAATAATAATGAAGATTGTTCCACTTGAGAGGTTGCTGAACCCCTCTGTAGAGGTCAGACTATCTGGAGGCTCAGCAAGCGGAGAATAAGGCCATCTCCATGCAGGCATAGTCGCTCTCTACAATGGGTAACCCAGAAAATCCTATCAACAGCACTCTGGGGATCCCTTTTCATCAATGAGTTTGCATTCACTTGCAATGCCTTTGAACTTGCTAGAGCACTTGACTACTCCAGGAAGAGTGAGTTCCCTAGCGCAGCTCCCTCCCTCCTTGTGAACCAAAGCCCTCCTTTTCTTCTGGGAATATCTAATAACGGTCTGTGCTGACCTATCTCCTCCACCTCCTTCCCTCACCTCACTACATAACCCTTCATGGAGCTGCCAGGCGGAAAGTCAAGGAAAATAGTATAGAGCAGCATTTCCTCTAACAGAAACCTTTTAAAAATTTCCAGTTCTCGGGGAACCATGGTTAAAAACAATTCACAGAGAGTCAGGGGGAAAAATGTCCCTTACATTGGTGGTCAGTGGGAAGAATGTCCCTTACATTGGGTGCCAGTGGGAAGAATGTCCCTTACATTGGTGATCAGTGGGAAGAATGTCCCTTACATTGGGGATCAGTGGGAAGAATGTCCCTTACATTGGGGATCAGTGGGAAGAATGTCCCTTACATTGGGGGTCAGTGGGAAGAATGTCCCTTACATTGGTGATCAGTGGGAAGAATGTCCCTTATATTGGGGGTCAGTGGGAAGAATGTCCCTTACATTGGGGATCAGTGGGAAGAATGTCCCTTACATTGGTGATCAGTGGGAAGAATGTCCCTTACATTGGTGATCAGTGGGAAGAATGTCCCTTACATTGGTGGTCAGTGGGAAGAATGTCCCTTACATTGGTGGTCAGTGGGAAGAATGTCCCTTACATTGGTGGTCAGTGGAAAGAATGTCCCTTACATTGGGGGTCAGTGGGAAGAATGTCCCTTACATTGGTGATCAGTGGGAAGAATGTCCCTTACATTGGTGATCAGTGGGAAGAATGTCCCTTACATTGGTGGTCAGTGGGAAGAATGTCCCTTACATTGGTGGTCAGTGGGAAGAATGTCCCTTACATTGGTGGTCAGTGGGAAGAATGTCCCTTACATTGGTGATCAGTGGGAAGAATGTCCCTTACATTGGTGATCAGTGGGAAGAATGTCCCTTACATTGGTGGTCAGTGGGAAGAATGTCCCTTACATTGGTGGTCAGTGGGAAGAATGTCCCTTACATTGGTGGTCAGTGGGAAGAATGTCCCTTATATTGGGGGTCAGTGGGAAGAATGTCCCTTACATTGGTGGTCAGTGGGAAGAATGCTCCTTACATTGGTGGTCAGTGGGAAGAATGTCCCTTACATTGGTGGTCAGTGGGAAGAATGTCCCTTACATTGGTGATCAGTGGGAAGAATGTCCCTTACATTGGTGGTCAGTGGGAAGAATGTCCCTTATATTGGGGGTCAGTGGGAAGAATGTCCCTTACATTGGTGGTCAGTGGGAAGAATGTCCCTTACATTGGGGGTCAGTGGGAAGAATGTCCCTTACATTGGGGGTCAGTGGGAAGAATGTCCCTTACATTGGGGGTCAGTGGGAAGAATGTCCCTTACATTGGGGATCAGTGGGAAGAATGTCCCTTACATTGGAGGTCAGTGGGAAGAAGGTCCCTTACATTGGTGGTCAGTGGGAAGAATGTCCCTTACATTGGTGATCAGTGGGAAGAATGTCCCTTACATTGGGGGTCAGTGGGAAGAATGTCCCTTGCATTGGTGGTCAGTGGGAAGAATGTCCCTTACATTGGTGGTCAGTGGGAAGAATGTCCCTTACATTGGTGGTCAGTGGGAAGAATGTCCCTTACATTGGTGGTCAGTGGGAAAAATATCCCTTACATTGGGGGTCAGTGGGAAGAATGTCCCTTACATTGGGGGTCAGTGGGAAGAATGTCCCTTACATTGGTGATCAGTGGGAAGAATGTCCCTTACATTGGGGGTCAGTGGGAAGAATGTCCCTTACATTGGGGGTCAGTGGGAAGAATGTCCCTTACATTGGTGGTCAGTGGGAAGAATGTCCCTTACATTGGTGGTCAGTGGGAAGAATATCCCTTACATTGGGGGTCAGTGGGAAGAATGTCCCTTACATTGGGGGTCAGTGGGAAGAATGTCCCTTACATTGGGGGTCAGTGGGAAGAATGTCCCTTACATTGGAGGTCAGTGGGAAGAATGTCCCTTACATTGGAGGTCAGTGGGAAGAATGTCCCTTACATTGGTGATCAGTGGGAAGAATGTCCCTTACATTGGAGGTCAGTGGGAAGAATGTCCCTTACATTGGGGGTCAGTGGGAAGAATATCCCTTACATTGGGGGTCAGTGGGAAGAATGTCCCTTACATTGGAGGTCAGTGGGAAGAATGTCCCTTACATTGGGGTTCAGTGGGAAGAATGTCCCTTACATTGGTGATCAGTGGGAAGAATGTCCCTTACATTGGGGGTCAGTGGGAAGAATGTCCCTTGCATTGGTGGTCAGTGGGAAGAATGTCCCTTACATTGGTGATCAGTGGGAAGAATGTCCCTTACATTGGGGGTCAGTGGGAAGAATGTCCCTTGCATTGGTGGTCAGTGGGAAGAATGTCCCTTACATTGGTGGTCAGTGGGAAGAATGTCCCTTACATTGGTGGTCAGTGGGAAGAATGTCCCTTACATTGGTGATCAGTGGGAAGAATGTCCCTTACATTGGTGGTCAGTGGGAAGAATGTCCCTTACATTGGTGGTCAGTGGGAAGAATATCCCTTACATTGGGGGTCAGTGGGAAGAATGTCCCTTACATTGGGGGTCAGTGGGAAGAATGTCCCTTACATTGGGGATCAGTGGGAAGAATGTCCCTTACATTGGGGGTCAGTGGGAAGAATGTCCCTTACATTGGGGGTCAGTGGGAAGAATGTCCCTTACATTGGTGGTCAGTGGGAAGAATGTCCCTTACATTGGTGGTCAGTGGGAAGAATATCCCTTACATTGGTGGTCAGTAGGAAGAATGTCCCTTACATTGGGGGTCAGTGGGAAGAATGTCCCTTACATTGGGGGTCAGTGGGAAGAATGTCCCTTACATTGGGGGTCAGTGGGAAGAATGTCCCTTACATTGGTGGTCAGTGGGAAGAATATCCCTTACATTGGTGGTCAGTAGGAAGAATGTCCCTTACATTGGTGATCAGTGGGAAGAATATCCCTTACATTGGTGGTCAGTAGGAAGAATGTCCCTTACATTGGGGGTCAGTGGGAAGAATGTCCCTTACATTGGGGGTCAGTGGGAAGAATGTCCCTTACATTGGGGGTCAGTGGGAAGAATGTCCCTTACATTGGTGGTCAGTGGGAAGAATGTCCCTTGCATTGGTGGTCAGTGGGAAGAATGTCCCTTACATTGGTGGTCAGTGGGAAGAATGTCCCTTACATTGGTGGTCAGTGGGAAGAGTGTTCCTTACATTGGTGGTCAGTGGGAAGAATGTCACTTACATTGGTGGTCCGAATACCACCCTAGCAGAAAGCGAAGATTATTGGTGTCATGCAGCTGGCTCTGCCAAGCCGTATTGAGCCTAGGGGCTATGCCGGCACCATCAAATGGGAGATCATCCAGCCACAACTCAAGGAACTCCAGAAAACCCCTGAGTCTAGAGGAACCTCAGGTCCCATGAAACCCTGGTGGAGAATAGCTGGTATAGAGTGTTAATTGAGTGACAGCTTTTGGGCTGCTGACTTCACATCCAAGATGGCAGCACCCAATGTGCAATAAATAACGAAATGCCCAGATAATTCAATGGGAAGGTTTTGGTTGAAAGTAATGGTTAAAACAACACACGAATGAGAAGGAAGACAGAAACGTCTGCAGATACTGGACAGAAATGTGTGGTCCTGAAAGATCAAAGAACAGGATGTTTATAAGTTATCTGAAGACATAAAATGTTCTATAGTGATGACTATGGAGGACCCCTTCCCAAATATTCCTCCTACCAATAACGAGTTCACAAAGAAGGGCCTGAGATTCAGGAAGACTAATGCAGGTGGCAGATCAGTTTGGGATATGCCGGTACATGGCTCTCATAGCCGCCCCCACACAGCGCTGCGCCAGGCTTACAATCCTCTAACACAATACCGGATGACGGAGATCCACGTTATCTGATGGGCTTCACCCCAAGGTGGTTTAATCCCAGAACTCCCTGGCCGTGCTCATGTAAACAGAATGGGAGAAGCTGCCGGATCATGTTTTTGTGGGATGGAAGGATTGCCTGAGTCATCATCAAACACTGGCACCTCTGGTTGCACCAACACTGGAATTCTGCTTCTAAAGCAAAAGTGTTCCGGGGCCAAACCTCAGACAGACGCCACCTTGTTCACACTGCCGGACCTGGGACTGAATGGAAAAATGAGCTGGCAGGGCTCAGGATGCAAAAGGGAACTCCTCACTATGCAAATATCTTCTTCTTGGATTACCAGAAAATGTTCTCCACCCCAACTACAGAACCAGGTACATCATATACACAACAGATATGTTCCCAGCACATGGGACAAATGGCATCAGGCTGCGAAATATATACGAATGAGGCTACTGGTCCATGCTAGTCATAGCTGCCAACATGTGAACCATTCCCAGACACTGGGTGGAAATGTACATATCCCGTACCATACCGCCAAGGAGGTCACGCAACATGTACCACCAATCAGGACTATTACCAGATCACATACGGAATTTTTTACATTTTAAAGGCATCCTGACAGTAATACAGATCCTGCAATTCACTGACAGATGATGGGGAAGGAAATGTGCAGAGCAACCAAGACTCTATGGTACTAGAGGATAGCAGGTCATTTCAAGGGACACAACCAGGGCCAATTCCATGGACACAATGAGGCCCACTTCCAAGGAGAGAAGCGGGGTAATTTCCAAGGTGAAAACTAGGGGTACTTCCATGGGAAGAACCAGGGCCATTTCCACAGACAGAGCAGGACCAGGGTCATTTCCATAGACAGAAGGGAATTTCTGTGGACAGAACTAGGGCATTTCATTGGACGGGACCAGCACCACTTCCATAGATGGGACCAGGACCACATCCATGGACAGAACCAGGGCCATGTTCATGGACAGAACCAGGGCCACTTTTATCGACATAACCAGGGCCATTTCCATGGACAGAGCAGGACCAGGGTCATGGATATTAGAAAAAGATTAACTTAATTATTATTAAGGGACAAAACCAGGGCCATTTCCATGGACATAACCGGGACAGAACCAGGGTAATCTTCATGGACAGAACCAAGGCCACTTCCATTGAAGGAAGCAGGGCCACTTCCATGGACAGAACCAGGGCCACTTTCATGAACAAGACCAGGACCATTTCCATGGACAGAACCAGGGCTATTTCCATGGACAGAACCAAGGCTATTTCCATGGACAGAACCAGGGCTATTTCCATGGACAGAACCAGGGCTATTTCCATGGACAGAACCAGGGCTATTTCCATAGACAGAACCAGGGCTATTTCCATGGACAGAACCAGGGCTATTTCCATAGACAGAACCAGGGCTATTTCCATGGACAGAACCAGGGCTATTTCCATGGACAGAACCAGGGCTATTTCCATGGACAGAACCAGGGCTATTTCCATGGACAGAACCAGGGCTATTTCCATGGACAGAACCAGGGCTATTTCCATAGACAGAACCAGGGCTATTTCCATGGACAGAACCAGGGCTATTTCCATAGACAGAACCAGGGCTATTTCCATGGACAGAACCAGGGCTATTTCCATGGACAGAACCAGGGCTATTTCCATGGACAGAGCAGGACCAGGGTAATTTCCATAGATATTAGAAATAGGTTAATTTAAGGGACAAAGCCAGGGTAATTTCCATGGACAGAACCAGGGTCTTTTCCATGGACATAACCAGGACAGAACCAGGGCCATTTCCATGGACATAACCGGGACAGAACCAGGGCCATTTTCATGCACATTAGACCCAGGTTCATTTCAGAGACAGAACCAGTACCATTTCCATGGACAAAACAGGGACTATTTTCAAGAGCAGAACCAGAGTCATTTCTACAGACAGGCAATTTCCAGGGAGAGAACCAGAGCCATAGCCATGAAAAATAAAAACAGGTCCTTTTTCAGAGACAGAATCAGGGTACTTTCCATGAACAGAACCAGGTCCATTTGAATGAAAAGAACTGGGGACAAAGCAGAGGACTACAGCAGGAATATATTGGTGATATCTACAACCTTGGTGAGGTTCTTCAGGTTGGAGTCCACTGACATTGTTAGGAAGGGAAAATATTTAATCATACTTTACAAATGATGGCAAGAAGCCACACACGGATCTGGGCAGAATGGGGTCCTAAGTAAAGTAACAGCTTTGGCCCCCCAGCCCTTCAATTGACAATTGACTTGAAACAGACACATAGAAGTGGCCCCATCAGCATCATCTGTATTGGCCCTATCAGACATCAACTGCCTCCAATACTCCACCCTGCCTCCCTAGGACAACCAATTGGGCCCTAGGAGTTCCCTATAACCAGGAATTTCTTTTAAGGGTTCCTCTGGGGTAAAAAGGTTGAGAAGTGCTGCTTTATAGACACCGTGCCTGTGGGGGAACTCCGGAGCTGTTATTATGTATATGAGGCAGACAACAAGAACGAGTTAATAGAGGGGAACTCAAACAGGGAGAAGATTTATAGCGGAGAACAGAACATGAAAAGAACAGGAGGGGACGAAGAATTCACAGGGGGAGATCTGGCCGCTCCTCTGGGTTTAGTGGAGGTCCGGGGTGAGGCCGTCCATCTCTGGCCCTGTCCACCCTCTTTTAGTGAGGACAATAATCAATGAATGATGGAAGTCTATTCATTTATACAACTCTGAGAACATAAACAGTATGGGACTCATAATAGAAACACCCAGAGCTGAGGGCCAGAGGAGCCGGTATCAGAAGGAACCTCCACTTTTCAGTCTTCATTCTCTGGGGGTGTCAGTCTTATATTCAGGAGGAGCATTTTACATTTAAAGTAGAACTCAAAGGCAGTGCATTAGATCTGCAGCATAACCAGCTCACACACAGCTGCACATTTTTGTATTTTTTTGTAGAGGAAATAATCACTAATAATCGCTAACTATAGATGTAATGTGTGTCTCTAGTGACACCACAATAAAAGAGCAGCAAATCTACCATTTCTGGTGTCACCACTCCTGTGCAACTAGACTGCTGAGGATTGTGGTTGGCTACAATGGACTCCTCCAGTGGGGTCACCAAGTATTTGCTGCAAGGACTCCGTCTGGCAAACAAAAACACCTCACATGGCTGTGAAGTCTACATCTGCACCTGATGGTGCCACCAGATATTGTATCAGCCAATGTAAGGTCACAGCGCTCCGAATAAAAGTTTCACTGGTTTATTGTGGAAAAAATGTCATATAAGTCAAAGACGGCCTTGTAGTGATCCTTCATCAAAGTCAACATGGTTGTCACTATGACGCCTTGAGGACTATGTCACCTTGGTGACCATGTCACCTTGAGGACTATATCAATATGTGGACTATGTAGTCTTGAGGACTATGTTGCCTTTATGATTATGTCACCTTGAGGACTATGTCAGCCTTTGGACTTTATCACCTTGAGGACTATATCAATATGTGGACTATGTAGTCTTGAGGACTATGTTGCCTTTATGATTATATCACCTTGAGGACTATGTCAACCTGTGGACTTTATCACCTTGAGGACTATATCAATATGTGGACTATGTAGTCTTGAGGACTATGTTGCCTTTATGATTATGTCACCTTGAGGACTATGTCAGCCTTTGGACTTTATCACCTTGAGGACTATGTTACCATGTGGGCTATGTAGTCTTGAGGACTATGTTGCCTTTAGGAATATGTCACATTGAGGACTATATCAACCTGAGGGCTTTATCACCTTGAGAAGTTGAAGTATGTCAACTTGTGGTCTATCTTGTCTGGAGGACAATATTGCCTTTAGGAATATGTCACTTTGAAGATTATGTAAACCTAAGGTCTTTATCACCTTGAGAATTTTGATAACTTGTGGACTATCTCGGCTGGAGGACTAGGTTGCCTTTAGGATTACATCGTCTTGAGGACTTTGGCTTCTTGAGGACTATGTCAATTTATGGATTATATCACTTTAAGAACTATGTCACCATGAGCACTATGTAAACTTGAGTACTTTATCACCTTGAGAACTATGTCACCCTGAGCACTATGTAAAATTGAGTACTTTATCACCTTGAGAACTACGGTATGTCAACTTGTGGACTTTCTCCTTTGGAGGACTATGTTGCCTTCAAGCTTATATCACCTTGAAGACTAAGGAACCTTAAGGACTATTTCAATTTATGGATTGCGTCAATTTGTGGATTATGTCACCTTGTGTCAACTTGTGGACTATGTCAACATAAGATCTGTGTTGCCTTGAGAACCAAGTCACCCTGAAGACTATCTGACTTTGATGAAGGGACCTTGTGGTGTCCTGAAATGTCAGCAGTCTGTGACTTAACGTGACATTTTTCTATGAATAAACATGTGAAATGCATATTTGGAATACTGGAACTTCACATCTCCTGATGTGGCATCCAAAATGGTGTCACAAGAAATGTTTCCACTATGAGCAGCCAATGTCATTTCTTCTCTTTGTAATGTACAAAGTCTTTCATTATTGTTAATAATTAGGGAGATCCTACAGCGCGGTCACAGTAGATGTATAGAGAACAGTTTATAGTGAATTTGCCTTCAGGAGTCAGTTCACTAAACCCTCACTTATCATCTTGTAACATTGCAGATACACAGTCCTGATTGTTGCTTTGTGGTGGTCTTATCCCTTTATCCAGATTTATCTCCTTCATGTCAGAATTTCCCTGACTGATCTGATTATGGTAATTGTAACTGATAAGATGACCTCACCATGGCTCTTGTTATCATGACAATGCCGTCTCCTCTGTTACTGTCTCAGTTGCGGGGTGGGGGGCGTGGGGGTGGGGGTTGAGCTACGGGGAGTAGACCCTCATAATCTCCATGTGCCCTCAGCTGTGTGTCCACAACATGTAAGACCACCAGAAATACCCATTAACCTTTCCTGTGGCTCATCGAATCTTGCTATTAAATTTGAAAAAAAAATTCAGCCTATCAAAATTTTAAAACGAAGGTTGTGATGCTAAAATAAAAAAAAGGAGAAAGTAGAGGGACTGGTAAAAATAAAAAACAACAAAAAATGTGCAAAAGGCAAGTGATTTTCCTGGTTCTACCACTTGTATGCTGCCATGGATTGGGGCCAGGAAAGGAAAATTCCGGTAAGTATTTGATACAATTTTCCATTTTCCTTACCATAGGCAATAATAAATCAGGTCTGAGCTGAGTGATGTCAATGAACAAGAGGGGTGGAACCGCGGGAAGATGTTACAAAGTGGCAAATCCTTCTACAAAACATTGAATTGGGTGGATTTCATCTTGGGTAAAATTTTGGTAAAAAAACGAGCAGAGCAATACGTAGACCAGCTTCATATATAGGTGGAACGGTGGACTGGGGACAAGGCAATGTTGATGAACAGCTCCGGGTTCCATAATGAGGGTAAGACAGAGGAGGCGACAACCAATGACTGATCACCCCATAAAACAAAACCTTCCACGGAAAATCCTTCCACCCGTGAGACCCAATCCACCAACTTCACCAGAAACTCTTCTGTCTGCAGGGTATGATCTAACTCACCACTGCATCTGCCAGCAAGTAGGACTTCCCCAATCTACCCACACAAAATTCACTACAGATAATCACAATCCCTGTGAACCTTCAAGTGTATGTCTGGGAATGACCCAAATTTACTCCCCAACTATCCCTCCTGATCATGCTCCAGCATTCTTTTTTTTTTTACTTGGTTCCTGTAGTGAGAAATAGTGTTTAATATTATCACCAGGCTCGT
>NW_028319561.1:67500-95000 GCF_062004578.1 Staurois parvus
TGACTCCATGTGGATCCAACAGGCCAGATCTCCAACCCAACTGGGGATCAATTCTGGGAAATTCTCAGACTGTAATGGTGCAGGAGGGCAAAGGGTCACAGCAATCTACAATTCCCTCCCTATCAGCTCTCCTTCAGATGGATTCCATCTTCACATTGCAAAGTACATGATGTGATTCCTCTATCGTCACCCTGTGTACACGGACAGAGCACTGAAATCCCAAGCAGTGGTGTCAGCCCTGCTCAGTATTTGCCTGATGGACTACAAAGCCCCTCCCTCTTATGTTAAGGAGAAGAGGTGATTTGAAGGGGGTTCTGCAGCCCACCAAAACAGAACTGGACAGGGCTGACAACGCTGCTCGACTGCAAGAGCAGAAAATGTCAGTTGATCCTGCCAGAAATCCAGGGAGCTCCTGACATCCTATAGTGAGCTGACAACGCTGCCTCTGCTGCACTGCAGTCCCAAGAAGTGTTGTCAGCCCCGCCCAGCGGCGTGCACTGCCAGAGATTTCACATTCATCTCCATCAGAGACAACGGGATGAAGAAGAGTTCCATGTTGTAGACGAATAGGACGAGCTGTAAAGTGAATGATAAAAGGAATCATGGGAATGGGGGGATGGGGGGTGAGACTGTGCCCGCCATACATCATACAATGTCTGAAGTCGCAGAGGACGCTGCACCCCGCGTATGAGAGAGGAGGAGAGGAAACGCAGCGAATGGAAGATGTCAGGATTTCCTCCGGCTGGAGGATGTTTACATTGCTGAATAAATGTGTTTGTATTTATAGCGTCCGTCTAGACCAGAGCCGCCTGCCCCCAGGAATTCATGTCTATGGAGTGCGAATATCTGACATCACCCATCGCATGGGGCACGGCGCAATTCACCCATCGTATGGGGCGCAGTGCAATTCACCCATCGTATGGGGCGCAGCGCAATTCACCCATCGTATGGGGCGCAGCGCAATTCACCCATCGTATGGGGCGCGGTGCAATTCACCCATCATATGGGGCGCGGCGCAATTCACCCATCGTATGGGGCGCGGTGCAATTCACCCATCATATGGGGCGCGGCGCAATTCACCCATCGTATGGGGCGCGGCGCAATTCACCCATCGTATGGGGCGCGGTGCAATTCACCCATCGTATGGGGCGCGGCGCAATTCACCCATCGTATGGGGCGCGGCGCAATTCACCCGCCTACAATATCACCCATCGTATGAGGGCGCGGCGCAATTCACCTGTCTACAATATCACCCATCGTATGGGGCGCGGCGCAATTCACCCGCCTACAATATCACCCATCGTATGAGGGCGCGGCACAATTCACCCGTCTACAATATCACCCATCGTATGAGGGCGCAGCACAATTCACCCGTCTACAATATCACCCATCGCATGGGGCGCAGCACAATTCACCCGTCTACAATTTCACTCATCGTATGGGTCAGATCATTGAGGTGTATAGTCTTGGGGAGCTTACTATGGTGGATGATGCCGTTCTCCAGCAGAGCCTGGCCCAGGTTGACCCCTTCCTCCGGCTTGCTGATCTCTCCGTTCTCCATCAGCCAGGATACCAATTCACTGCAGGGACACAGAACGTGACATGATAAACGCAGGAAATTATTTTTATTATTATTATACAGGATTTATGGCGCCAACAGTTTGCTCAGCGCTGTACAATATAACGGGAGACAATACAGCAACAATACAGATCAATACAAGAGAGATAGGAGGGCCCTGATCCTTGGAGCTTACAATCTAAGAGGGAGGGGCTGGTGGTACAAAAGGTAATAACTGTGGGGGATGGACTGGTAGGAGGAGTAGAAGATTCCAGTATTAGCTGAAGGCGGGATAGGCTTCCCTGAAGAGATCGGTTTTCAGAGATCGCCTAAAAGTGGGCAGATTAGGTGATAGTCTGATAAATTGGGGTAGAGAGTTCCAGAGGATGGGGAGGCTCTGAAGAAGTCCTGGAGATGAGCATGGGAGGAGACAAGAGAGCTAGAGAGCAGAAGGTCGTGCGAGGAGCAGAAAGTACGGTTTGGGTGATATTTGGAGACAAGATTGGTGATGTAATTTCAGGCGGAGTTATAAATGGCTTTATATGTTATTGTTAATGTTTTGAATTTTATCCTTTGGGCAACGGGAAGCCAGTGGAGGGATTGGCAGAGAGGGGTGGAGGACACTGAATGGAGGCCAGTGGAGGGATTGGCAGAGAGGGGTGGAGGACACTGAATGGAGGCCAGTGGAGGGATTGGCAGAGAGGGGTGGAGGACACTGAATGGAAGTCAGTGGAGGGATTGGCAGAGAGGGGTGGAGGACACTGAATGGAGGCCAGTGGAGGGATAGGCAGATAGGGGTGGAGGACACTGAATGGAGGCCAGTGGAGGGATAGGCAGAGAGGGGTGGAGGACACTGAATGGAGGCCAGTGGAGGGATTGGCAGAGGGGTGGAGGACACTGAATGGAAGTCAGTGGAGTTATTGGCAGAGAGGGGTGGAGGACACTGAATGGAGGCCAGTGGAGGGATAGGCAGAGAGGGGTGGAGGACACTGAATGGAGGCCAGTGGAGGGATTGGCAGAGAGGGGTGGAGGACACTGAATGGAGGCCAGTGGAGGGATTGGCAGAGAGGGGTGGAGGACACTGAATGAAGGCCAGTGGAGGGATTGGCAGAGAGGGGTGGAGGACACTGAATGGAGGCCAGTGGAGGGATAGGCAGAGAGGGGTGGAGGACACTGAATGGAGGCCAGTGGAGGGATTGGCAGAGAGGGGTGGAGGACACTGAATGGAGGCCAGTGGAGGGATAGGCAGAGAGGGGTGGAGGACACTGAATGGAGGCCAGTGGAGGGATTGGCAGAGAGGGATGGCAGATATGGAATAGTTAGTAAGGTGGATGAGTCTGGCAGCAGCATTCATGATAGACTGAAGAGGGGATAGCCTGCGAGGTTGGAGGTGTTGCGGAGGTTGGAGATGTTGCGTATCTTGGAGGTGTTGCGGAGGTTGGAGGTGTTGCGGAGGTTGGAGGTGTTGCGGAGCTTGGAGATGCTGCGGAGGTTGGAGATGCTGCGGAGGTTGGAGATGCTGCGGAGGTTGGAGATGTTGCGGAGGTTGGAGATGTTGCGGAGGTTGGAGATGTTGGGGAGGTTGGAGATGTTGGGGAGGTTGGAGATGTTGCGGTGGTTGGAGATGTTGCGGAGGTTGGAGATGTTGCGGAGGTTGGAGATGTTGCGGAGGTTGGAGATGTTGCGGTGGTTGGAGATGTTGCGGAGGTTGGAGATGTTGCGGAGGTTGGAGATGTTGCGGAGGTTGGAGATGTTGCGGAGGTTGGAGATGTTGCGGAGGTTGGAGGTGTTCGGGAGGTTGGAGATGTTGCTGAGGTTGGAGATGTTGCTGAGGTTGGAGATGTTGCGGAGGTGAAGTCTACAAGATTTAGAAATGTATTGTATTCCCTCATCAGCCTTGTTCTCCATTAGGTACAATGTTGGGTTGTAACAGAGTGCCCCGGGGCCCATGAGATCACGGGGCCCATATTACATAGGTATGACCTACACAGGAGCTGTGGTTGTATCTTCCTATTGATGATTACACATACGGGATCTATGAAGGTCGGCCCTCCATTGGGACAGGATAGGAAATGATGACAATTACTGCGCAGCCCTTCACTGGAGATAAAAGGAAGTTCATTCACTAAAACCAATCCAGGGACTGTTCTGCTTGTCAGGAAAGTGTCAGTAATAGGACTGAGAACATTTGTGTCTGTAGAGTTTGGATCAAACCCCCGGCTGTGGCCCCCATATTCCAGTTGCCTGTGCACCATATGTGGCTCTGGAGGACTTTTTGATCCCTTGGTGAGATGAACAGGCTTCGCTGTGCGGTCTCATTATTTCCCAGAGTTCCGTCAATGGAAACTTGCTGCAGTTTATTTCATGTGGACTACAGTACTTGTGAGGAACACGTACCGTATGTACCCTATGTATAATCCCCAGGGCCCCTCATGTCCTACATCAGGGGTCACTCATATCCTACATCAGGGGCCCCTCATGTCCTACACATCAGGGGCCCCTCATGTCCTACACATCAGGGGCCCATCATTTCCTATTAATCAGGTGCTCATCACAAACCACACATCAGGTGCCCACCATATCCTATAAATCAGGTGCCCATCCTATACTATACATCAGGGGCCCACCATATCCTATAAATCAGGTGCCCATCCTATACTATACATAAGGGGCCCACCATATCCTATAAATCAGGTGCCCATCCTATACTATACATCAGGGGCCCAACATATCCTATAAATCAGGTGCCCATCGTATACTATACATAAAGGGCCCACCATATCCTATAAATCAGGTGCCCATCGTATACTATACATCAGGGGCCCACCATATCCTATAAATCAGGTGCCCATCGTATACTACACATCAGGGGCCCACCATATCCTATAAATCAGGTGCCCATCCTATACTATACATCAGGGGCCCACCATATCCTATAAATCAGGTGCCCATCGTATACTACACATCAGGGGCCCACCATATCCTATAAATCAGGTGCCCATCCTATACTACACATCCGGGGCCCACCATATCCTATAAATCAGGTGCCCATCCTATACTACACATCCGGGGCCCACCATATCCTATAAATCAGGTGCCCATCCTATACTACACATCAGGGGCCCACCATATCCTATAAATCAGGTGCCCACCCTATACTACACATCAGGGGCCCACCATATCCTATAAATCAGGTGCCCATCCTATACTACACATCAGGGCCCCTCATCATACCCTATACATCACTTCTGTTCACACACCCACTGGGCACAGATTGAAGTGAGACTCCAGCGTGTATTAGGATACATGGCAGGTTATTTACATAATGAACGGTTTTATGGTCTTTGTAATTGTGTAAGACGGGTGCAGAGCGCGGGCCATCGGAATCCTACATTACCCAGTGCAGCAAGGACAAGGACCGTCTGTAGGGTGTGAGTACATTAAAGCACATTTCCCGTACGTACCTTACTCTAGAGAAAAGATGGTGGAGTGATAGGGTGGAAGTTCTCTCCTATAGACTAAAGATGGTGGAGTGATAGGGTGGAAGTTCTCTCCTATAGACTAAAGATGGTGGAGTGATAGGGTGGAAGTTCTCTCTTCTAGACTAAAGATGGAGGAGTGATAGGGTGAGATGGTGGAGTGATAGGGTGGAAGTTCTCTTGTATAGACTAAAGATGGCGGAGTGATAGGGAGGAAGTTCTCTCCTATAACTAAAGATGGTGGAGTGATAGGGTGGAAGTTCTCTCCTATAGACTAAAGATGGTGGAGTGATAGGGTGGAAGTTCTCTCCTATAGACTAAAGATGGTGGAGTGATAGGGTGGAAGTTCTCTTTTCTAGACTAAAGATGGAGGAGTGATAGGGTGAGATAGTGGAGTGATAGGGTGGAAGTTCTCTCTTCTAGACTAAAGATGGAGGAGTGATAGGGTGAGATGGTGGAGAGATAGGGTAAAAGTTCTCTCTTCTAGACTAAAGATGGAGGAGTGATAGGGTGAGATGGGGGAGTGATAGGGTGGAAGTTCTCTTGTATAGACTAAAGATGGCGGAGTGATAGGGAGGAAGTTCTCTCCTATAACTAAAGATGGTGGAGTGATAGGGTGGAAGTTCTCTCCTATAGACTAAAGATGGTGGAGTGATAGGGTGGAAGTTCTCTCCTATAGACTAAAGATGGTGGAGTGATAGGGTGGAAGTTCTCTTTTCTAGACTAAAGATGGAGGAGTGATAGGGTGAGATAGTGGAGTGATAGGGTGGAAGTTCTCTCTTCTAGACTAAAGATGGAGGAGTGATAGGGTGAGATGGTGGAGAGATAGGGTAAAAGTTCTCTCTTCTAGACTAAAGATGGAGGAGTGATAGGGTGAGATGGGGGAGTGATAGGGTGGAAGTTCTCTTGTATAGACTAAAGATGGCGGAGTGATAGGGAGGAAGTTCTCTCCTATAACTAAAGATGGTGGAGTGATAGGGTGGAAGTTCTCTCCTATAGACTAAAGATGGTGGAGTGATAGGGTGGAAGTTCTCTCCTATAGACTAAAGATGGTGGAGTGATAGGGTGGAAGTTCTCTTTTCTAGACTAAAGATGGAGGAGTGATAGGGTGAGATAGTGGAGTGATAGGGTGGAAGTTCTCTCTTCTAGACTAAAGATGGAGGAGTGATAGGGTGAGATGGTGGAGTGATAGGGTGGAAAGTTCTCTCTTATAGACTAAAGATGGTGGAGTGATAGGGTGGAAGTTCTCTCTTATAGACTAAAGATGGTGGAGTGATAGGGTGGAAGTTCTCTTTTATAGACTAAAGATGGTGGAGTGATAGGGTGAGATGGTGGAGTGATAGGGTGGAAGTTCTCTCTTCTAGACTAAAGATGGAGGAGTGATAGGGTGAGATGGTGGAGTGATAGGGTGGAAAGTTCTCTCTTATAGACTAAAGATGGTGGAGTGATAGGGTGAGATGGTGGAGTGATAGGGTGGAAGTTCTCTCTTCTAGACTAAAGATGGAGGAGTGATAGGGTGAGATGGTGGAGTGATAGGGTGGAAGATCTCTTGTATAGACTAAAGATGGTGGAGTGATAGGGTGGAAGTTCTCTTGTATAAACTAAAGATGGTGGAGTGATAGGGTGAGATGGTGGAGTGATAGATTGGAAGTTCTCTTGTATAGACTAAAGATGGTGGATTGATAGGGTGAGATGGTGGAGTGATAGGGTGAACTTTCTCTCCTATGGATTAAAGATGGCGGAGTGATAGGGTGGAAGTTCTCTCTTCTAGACTAAAGATGGCGGAGTGATAGGGTGAGATGGTGGAGTGATAGGGTGGAAGTTCTCTCATACAGATTAAAGATGGTGGAGTGGTAAGATGGAAGTCCTCTCACCTAGAGTTGGTGTCAGTGCAGCTGATTTGGGAAGGGGGGGAGGGGAGTAAGACTGGCCAGGTCTATACTATGAAGGAATGTGTCCATATTTAGGAGGGTTACCTTTGGATGGATACATCAGTTGGTATTATTGGCTCAAGCATTGATGAATAAGTTGGGTGCCGGGATTGTCCCTGGAGTCAAACATTCTAGGGCTTCGTGGAGGACTGTTCTCTGTCCTCACATACTAGACGTTTGCCGTTGGTATGTTCTAATATATGCTGGAATTGTTGCGGCAGATCTTGTTTTGTGGGGGTGGTGTCACTGACGTAGAGCGAAGTCTGTATCCTTCATGAAGGACTCCTCCAAGTCTGGTGTCTCCTTGTGTCTTCTTCTGGAGCCGTATCTGGTCGAATGACACAACGATTCTCCGGTGTCACAGATCCCATTCGGCGCTGTCACAGATCCCATTCGGCGCTGTCACACGCTCTGTCACAGCACGTCAGACATAATGTGGCGTGGAGGACGGCTCCGGCAAGGAGCGCGCTCTAATACTCCGCATCAAACGTCTTCCCATTTATAATTAGCTGAGACCAGATATTTCTGCCCCCGCTCCGTGTGAGGAAAATCCATTTCATGGGAAGCCACTTCCTGCCATTATTAAAATGAAAGATCCCTTTTATCTCCGCGTGCCGCCAGGGCTGAATGAGAAACAGCGACCAGGAAATGTGTTTACAGCATGACGGCAAATCTCCAGCCGTACAATACCGGCCTTCGCAGCGCCCGACAAACCGCAGGGTTCAATATAGAACCTATCCTACAAACGTCAAACAGGGAGCTGGGGGTCAGGAGGTAAGGGGTCAGGGTGGAAGGGGTCAGGATGGAAGGGGTCAGGAGGCAAGGGGTCAGGAGGCAAGGGGTCAGGAGGCAAGGGGTCAGGAGGGAAGGGGTCAGGAGGGAAGGGGTCAGGAGATAAGGGGTCAGGAGGTAAGGGGTCAGGAGGTAAGGGGTCAGGAGGTAAGGGGTCAAGAGGTAAGGGGCCAGGAGGTAAGGGGTCAAGAGGTAAGGGGCCAGGAGGTAAGGGGTCAGGAGGCAAGGGGTCAGGAGGTAAGGGGCCAGGAGGTAAGGGGTCAGGAGGTAAGGGGTCAGGAGGTAAGGGGTCAGGAGGTAAGGGGTCAGGAGGCAAGGGGTCAGGAGGCAAGGGGTCAGGATGGAAGGGGTCAGGAGGCAAGGGGTCAGGAGGCAAGGGGTCAGGAGGCAAGGTGTCAGGAGGAAGGTGTTAGGGGGGAAGGGGTCAGGAGGTAAGGGGTCAGGAGGTAAGGGGTCAGGAGGTAAGGAGTCAGGAGGTAAGGTGTCAGGGGGGAAGGGGTCAGGAGGTAAGGAGTCAGGAGGTAAGGGGCCAGGAGGTAAGGGGCCAGGAGGTAAGGGGTCAGGAGGTAAGGGGTCAGGAGGGAAGGGGTCAGGAGGGAAGGGGTCAGGATGGAAGGTGTCAGGATGGAAGGGGTCAGGAGGGAAGGGGTCAGGAGGGAAGGGGTCAGGGGGGAAGGGGTCAGGAGGTAAGGGGTCAGGAGGTAAGGGATCAGGAGGGAAGGGGTCAGGGGGGAAGGGGTCAGGAGGTAAGGGGTCAGGAGGGAAGGGGTCAGGAGGTAAGGGGTCAGGAGGTAAGGGGTCAGGATGGAAGGTGTCAGGAGGAAGGAGTCAGGGGGGAAGGGGTCAGGGGGGAAGGGGTCAGGAGGTAAGGGGTCAGGAGGTAAGGGGTCAGGATGGAAGGTGTCAGGAGGAAGGAGTCAGGGGGGAAGGGGTCAGGGGGGAAGGGGTCAGGAGGGAAGGTGTCAGGAGGTAAGGGGTCAGGAGGGAAGGTGTCAGTATCATTACCAATGATAGGAAAAGTGTGTCCTGTGAGCGGAGTTCCTATCTGCTGGACACTCCCAGGAGGAAGCTTCCCCATCCATGATTGGTGCTGTATATCCCAGAACCAGCAAATGTATAGAATCCCAAAAGGGATGGTGGGAACCCCTCATAATGGGCACAGCGGGTGTACAGGTCAGGGCGTGGTGGGGTAGGGTGGGGTGTGGTGGGATGGGGCGGGATGGGGCATGGTGGGGTGGGGCAGGGTGTGGCGGGGTAGGATGGGGTGGGGTGTGGCGGGCAGGGCGGGGTGTGGCGGGGCAGGACGTGGCAGGGTAGGATGGGGTGTGACGGGGTGGGGCAGGGCGTGACAGGGTAGGATGGGGTGTGACGGGGCGGGGCGTGGCACGGTAGGATGGGGTGTGGCGGGGCAGGTAGTGGCACGGTAGGATGGGGTGTGGCGGGGTGGGGCAGGGCGTGGCAGGGTAGGCAGACATGGCTCTTCTATTGGTGGACTCGGGGAGGAGTTGGAGTCTCTGCGCTGCGGTTGATAAGTGAGACATTTTCTCTCTCTGTGATTGGTCCCCGGAGATCTGCAGCCGGGTGTTCAGAGCCATGAGGGGCGCCCTGTCAGCGGGGAGCTCATTAAGTATGCGGCCTGTGATTGGCCGGGAACCACGCGGAGCTCCTCCGGTCAGCGCTATGAATGGATCTCTTCTACTTACTTTCCATGGAAGCATTTGGAGATGGTGCTGAATTTCCTCCTGCGGTCCTTGATGAGATTGGATTTCTTGCTGACCTTGTGATAGAGCTTCTCCCCCTTCTCTGCGATCATCACGTAGGCGTCCCGCTCCATCCCCAGCTTCAGACCTGACAGAACAACAACATGTCAGGGAGCCAATCATCATCATTCATTCAACAGGACCGCCTCCTTTCCTGGCAGGAGGACGTCCAGCATCATCTAGCCCTCTCCTCCCCAGCCTGACTATCCCTGGCCCCACCCCTTTCCTCCCCAGCCTGACTATCCCTGGCCCCACCCCTTTCCTCCCCAGCCTGACTCTTCCCGTCCCCACCCCTTTCGTTCATAGCAGCCCCCCTCATTATCTGGCAGGAGGACTCCAGCATCATAGCTCTTTCCTCCCCAGCCTGACTCTCCCTGGCCCCACCCCATTCATAGCAGCCCCCCTCATTATCTGGCAGGAGGACTCCAGCATCATAGCTCTTTCCTCCCCAGCCTGACTCTCCCTGGCCCCGGCCCTTTCATTCATAGCAGCCCCCCTCATTTCCGGGCAGGACGCCCAGCATCATCTAGCCTCTCCTCCCCATTCTGACTGTCCCTGGCCCCGCCCCTTTCATTCATTGGATTTCAGTTCTTTCAATCATGGAAGCTCAGCATCACAAGGGGGCGTTACCTATGCAAATACGGCCTGTCTAAAAACACCCCCCGCTCACTGGACTGACACCCACCCATCAAGGAGTTTTGATATTTGCATAACTCCTCCCACTGCTTGCATCAGGACAGAGGGCTCCTGACATGAGTACTGAGGAGGGGTGCTGGGATGCTTTCAGGAAGCTATGTACAGCCCCCTGCCGGCCCCTCCCACCAGCCATGATCTGCCTGCATTGCCTAGAGAAGCACAGAGACCCGCCATTTTCTTGAAAGCATGCATTTGAGCAGAAAAGGCCGCCTCTGACATGAATGGACAGGAGTATCTCATACTGCAATTTCCTGAAATAAATCTACAGCTTATATTGTAATAATCCCTGCCATGGAGGTCCCAGTTCAGGCACTTCCTGTTACAGGGTGACAACGTTCTGTCCCCATCTCCAAATTGTGCTCCTGCGTTGTCACCCTGTGGGAAGGGCCTCCTGTGGAGAGCACAAGGGATTGTCACACACATTACACAGGCATGGCCCACTGTTGTCAGCAGCCTGAAGTGAGTTTTGTGTACGAGCCGTGACAGCCATCACCCCCCAATCCTTTGTACTACAGCTCTGTATGAAGTCACTAGAATAATCCCTGGTGACCCGGCCACGGTGGTCCCTGTTCAGGCACTTCCTGGTACAGGGTGACAACGCTCTGACCCTGTCTCCCAATTGTGCTCCAGCGTTGTCACCCCGATTGGCCATTTCAACACACATTACTCAGGCACGGTCCTGGAAAGCCCGCCCCTGTGAACAGTCATGCATCCATGGCTGGAGTGCATGCAGACAGGGCTGCAAAGAGGCTGCAGGAGATCAGCAGCACGGAGCCAGAACAAAGGACGGAAAAATGGTGACCATAAATATTTTTTAGAAATGAAAAAAAAACCTGTATCAAAAACCTCTGGAAATGTGAACACATTATCCTTAGTTAATACTACTTCCCTGTATGATGATATGAGTCTTCCTGCGGGATGACGTCACCCGGTCTCATATTATCACCCCATTCCTATACGATGATATGACTCTTCCTGCGGGATGACGTCACCCGGTCTCATATTATCACCCCATTCCTATACAGTGATATGAGTCTTCCTTAGGGATGACCACAGCCGGTCTCATATCACCCCATTCCTATACGATATGAGTCTTCCTGCGGGATGACGTCACCCGGTCTCATATTATCACCCCATTCCTATACGATGATATGACTCTTCCTGCGGGATGACGTCACCCGGTCTCATATTATCACCCCATTCCTATACAATGATATGAGTCTTCCTTAGGGATGACCACACCCGGTCTCATATCACCCCATTCCTATACGATATGAGTCTTCCTGCGGGATGACGTCACCCGGTCTCATATTATCACCCCATTCCTATACGATGATATGAGTCTTCCTGCGGGATGACGTCACTCGGTCTCATATTATCACCCCATTATCACCTTCCACACAACCCTGACCCCCCCTCCCCCATGAAGCAGCACTGACCCCCCCCCCCCCCCCCATGAAGCGGCACTGACCCCCCTCCCCCATGAAGCAGCACCTCCCCCAGAGACACACATCTCTGCGTTTTCACCCCAGTGCGATTTTAGGGAAGGGTCGGGGACTTTTTTGGAACGCGTTTTTTGGTTCCATAGACTTCAATGGAAACGCTGCAGAAAAACATGCAGTGCGTTTTTTCCATGTTTTAAATCTGCCTAGCAACAATAAAAAAAAAACAAAAAAAAACACAAAAACGCATCAAAAATGTGGCCAAAATGCACTGCATGCTGTTCTGCAGCGTTTCCATTGAAGTCTATAAAAGCAAAAAAAACGCAACACAGAAATGGGTCAAACGCAAACGGCATAGGTGTGAACCCAGGCATGGGGAGGATTCTAAATATCATGTGAAGGGCTGATTATCCCCCGCTCAGGTGGTGGGGATCGCCACATCTCCCAGTGCAATCAGCACAGAGTAAGGTCTGACTCCCCCGGGAACGTCGCGAGTGACACCACGGCGGGGCCATATTCAAATGCCGGGTTCAGGTGTTAATATGCAGCCATTGTGCTCCCAGCCTCCATCTGTCTATGTGTTGGGAAGGGTCCATATTGCTCGGTGACAACTCGTCTCTGGGGATTTCTCTATAGTGACAAGCCAAGATAATGCCGGCGTTGGAGTCACCGGCCAGGACATGTGCTCGCCGACGTTGGAGTCACCGGCCAGGACGTGTGCTCGCCGACGTTGGAGTCACCGGCCAGGACGTGTGCTCGCCGACGTTGGAGTCACCGGCCAGGACGTGTGCTCGCCCACGTTGGAGTCACCGGCCAGGACGTGTGCTCGCCGACGTTGGAGTCACCGGCCAGGACGTGTGCTCGCCGACGTTGGAGTCACCGGCCAGGACGTGTGCTCGCCGACGTTGGAGTCACCGGCCAGGACGTGTGCTCGCCCACGTTGGAGTCACCGGCCAGGACGTGTGCTCGCCGACGTTGGAGTCACCGGCCAGGACACGTGCTCGCCGACGTTGGAGTCACCGGCCAGGACACGTGCTCGCCGACGTTGGAGTCACCGGCCAGGACACGTGCTCGCCGACGTTGGAGTCACCGGCCAGGACGTGTGCTCGCCGACGTTGGAGTCACCGGCCAGGACGTGTGCTCGCCGACGTTGGAGTCACCGGCCAGGACGTGTGCTCGCCGACGTTGGAGTCACCGGCCAGGACATGTGCTCGCCGACGTTGGAGTCACCGGCCAGGACATGTGCTCGCTGACGTTGGAGTCACCGGCCAGGACGTGTGCTCGCCGACGTTGGAGTCACCGGCCAGGACGTGTGCTCGCCGACGTTGGAGTCACCGGCCAGGACGTGTGCTCGCCCACGTTGGAGTCACCGGCCAGGACGTGTGCTCGCCCACGTTGGAGTCACCGGCCAGGACGTGTGCTCGCCGACGTTGGAGTCACCGGCCAGGACACGTGCTCGCCGACGTTGGAGTCACCGGCCAGGACGTGTGCTCGCCGGCGTTGGAGTCACCGGCCAGGACATGTGCTCGCCCACGTTGGAGTCACCGGCCAGGACATGTGCTCGCCCACGTTGGAGTCACCGGCCAGGACATGTGCTCGCTGACGTTGGAGTCACCGGCCAGGACACGTGCTCGCCGACGTTGGAGTCACCGGCCAGGACACGTGCTCGCCGACGTTGGAGTCACCGGCCAGGACGTGTGCTCGCCGACGTTGGAGTCACCGGCCAGGACGTGTGCTCGCCCACGTTGGAGTCACCGGCCAGGACGTGTGCTCGCCCACGTTGGAGTCACCGGCCAGGACGTGTGCTCGCCGACGTTGGAGTCACCGGCCAGGACGTGTGCTCGCCGACGTTGGAGTCACCGGCCAGGACGTGTGCTCGCCCACGTTGGAGTCACCGGCCAGGACGTGTGCTCTCCCACGTTGGAGTCACCGGCCAGGACGTGTGCTCGCCGACGTTGGAGTCACCGGCCAGGACGTGTGCTCGCCGACGTTGGAGTCACCGGCCAGGACGCGTGCTCGCCGACGTTGGAGTCACCGGCCAGGACACGTGCTCGCCGACGTTGGAGTCACCGGCCAGGACATGTGCTCGCCGACGTTGGAGTCACCGGCCAGGACATGTGCTCGCCGACGTTGGAGTCACCGGCCAGGACGTGTGCTCGCCGACGTTGGAGTCACCGGCCAGGACGTGTGCTCGCCGACGTTGGAGTCACCGGCCAGGACGTGTGCTCGCCGATGTTGGAGTCACCGGCCAGGACGTGTGCTCGCCGACGTTGGAGTCACCGGCCAGGACATGTGCTCGCTGACGTTGGAGTCACCGGCCAGGACGTGTGCTCGCCCACGTTGGAGTCACCGGCCAGGACATGTGCTCGCCGACGTTGGAGTCACCGGCCAGGACATGTGCTCGCCGACGTTGGAGTCACCGGCCAGGACATGTGCTCGCCGACGTTGGAGTCACCGGCCAGGACATGTGCTCCGTGTTCATTGCTCCAAGTTCATTCATCCCATCGCATTTTTACCAGATTTATATCAATAGGCAGCCATGGAGGGGGTTGGGTACCACCTGGCCTCATTCGAACTCCGCTTTATGCTCTAACACACCTCAGACCCATTATATCCAGACACTGTGGTCACCTGCTGACTTGGCACCATCCACAGGCAGCTTAACTCTTCATGAAGAACACAGAAATCGAATCCAAACCGGTTTTACTTCAGACTATTGCAGTACTTAGGATGTTTTTCTCATCTTTTGGGAAACATTCCTTAGCCCAGTCTGTGTGAATAACTAACAATGAGTGAAGGAACACAGAGGGAAGTGGGAGGAGTAAGTGGGGCACAACACAGATGCAGTTTCTGTCCCTCTATGGCAGTAAAATGTACGTTGTATTGCACTCTGTGTTCTTTTTCACAGCTTTGGTTACATATGCAGAAGTCGTACAATAATACATAACATAACTGTAATGTGTGTGGGGTGCAGCATGGAATTATTATTCCAGATCCGGGGGTGCTGGGGCCCCCATATACAGAGTTGCAGGTCAATGTTATGATGATGTCACTTTAAGTAGCGTCACGTGCCTCACCGCCCTCGCTGGAGCGTTAGGTCTGATCTCCTCATTAGATGACACAACCCTCAGGAATCCATCATTCCAGGTGAGATCCATCAGGAACGCGGCATTCCCGGCTCCCGCCAAACACTGGTCACAGCCAGAGATATGTCAGACCAATGAGTGCACAGTGTCAGGGCGGTGGGGGGGCCTGGAGCCCACATGGAACGGCTGGTGTAAATAAAGGTTTTGGCAAAAGGCAGATTCTGGCCGGAGCTGGACCTGGAGCCGTGCCAGGAGCTCATCATCTGCAACCGCTTATAAACAATTACTTAACCCACCCCGAGATCCAACGCAAATACGAGAGGAAGAGCTGGGGTCTGGACCTAGAGGACTCTACAACTGGAAGAGCTGGGGTCTGGACCTGGAGGACTCTGCAGCTGGAAGAGCTGGGGTCTGGACCTGGAGGACTCTGCAGCTGGAAGAGCTGGGGTCTGGACCTGGAGGACTCTGCAGCTGGAGTCTGGACCTGGAGGACTCTGCAGCTGGAAGAGCTGGGGTCTGGACCTGGAGGACTCTGCAGCTGGAAGAGCTGGGGTCTGGACCTGGAGGACTCTGCAGCTGGAAGAGCTGGGGCCTGGACCTGGAGGACTCTGCAGCTGGAAGAGCTGGGGCCTGGACCTGGAGGACTCTGCAGCTGGAAGAGCTGGGGCCTGGACCTGGAGGACTCTGCAGCTGGAAGAGCTGGGGTCTGGACCTGGAGGACTCTGCAGCTGGAAGAGCTGGGGTCTGGACCTGGAGGACTCTGCAGCTGGAAGAGCTGGGGTATGGACCTGGAGGACTCTGCAGCTGGAAGAGCTGGGGTCTGGACCTGGAGGACTCTGCAGCTGGAAGAGCTGGGGTCTGGACCTGGAGGACTCTGCAGCTGGAAGAGCTGGGGTCTGGACCTGGAGGACTCTGCAGCTGGAAGAGCTGGGGTCTGGACCTGGAGGACTCTGCAGCTGGAAGAGTTGGGGTCTGGACCTGGAGGACTCTGCAGCTGGAAGAGCTGGGGTCTGGACCTGGAAGAGCTGGTGTCTGGACCTGGCAGAGCCCATCTTAGAGCCCGATTAGCCGGATTACCAAGAGCAGGCCGCCGAAAATGACGGATTCCCTCCATGGAGTGGCGTCACGCCGTTCTAAATCTGGCATCATCGTACAACAACTTCACCCGACTCTGAGCTCACAATCACACATCATCGTGAACAATGTAACGTCTCAGGAAATCTCTACAATACATTCATGAAGAGGTCAGGATCTTCTGGAAAATTGGGCATTTCCTCACGGAGGATCGGCATGATGTTCCAAATCTTTCATCATATGGCAACACGGAACTTCAACCGACTCTAAGCTCACAATCACACATCATCATGAACAATGTAACGTCCCAGGAAATCACTACAATACATTCATGAAGAGGTCAGGATCTTCCAGAAAATTGGGCATTTCCTCTACGGAGAATCGGCATGATGTCCCAAATCTTTCATCATACGGCAACACGGAACTTCAACCGACTCTAAGCTCACAATCACACATCATCATGAACAATGTAACGTCCCAGGAAATCACTACAATACATTCATGAAGAGGTCAGGATCTTCCAGAAAATTGGGCATTTCCTCTACGGAGAATCGGCATGATGTCCCAAATCTTTTATCATACGCCAACACGGAACTTCGACCGACTCTGAGCTCACAATCAATACAATGATCACTAATCAGCATACACAAAATTCATCCCTAACACTATGACAACCCACCTACTGAGTAGGTCCTCCTTCTGGCACCAAAACAGCCCTGACCTGTCTCACCATGGACTCCACTAGACCTCTGAAGGTGTGCTGTGGTGGCACCAAGCCCTCAGTAACAGATCCTTCAAGTCCTGTAAGGTGGTAGGTGGAGCCTCCATGGATTAGATGTGTTTTTCCAGAACATTCCGTTGATGCTCAAATGGATTGAGGTCTGAAGAATCTGGGGGCCCAGTCAACACAAACCATCAGAATTTAATTTAATCAGAACAGGCCACCTTCTTCCATTGCTCCATGGTCCAGTTCTGATGCTCACATTCTCATTGTAGGCCCTTTTGGCTGTGAATACGGGTCAGCATGGGCACCCTGACCGGTCTGCGGCTACACAACCCCATACACAACAAACTGCGATGCTCTGTGTGTTCTGACACCTTTCTATCACAACCAGCATTCACTTTTCCAGCAATTTGAGCTCTTCCCTCCCCACCTCCATCAATGAGCCTCCCCCCCACTTCCATCAATGAGCCTTCCCTCCTCCACCTCCATCAACAAGCCCTCACCTCCATCAATGAGCCTTCACTTCCACCTCCACCAATGAGCCTTCCCTCCTCACCTCCACCAATGAGCCTTCCCTCTCCCACCTCCACCAATGAGCCTTCCCTCACTCACCTCCATCAATGAGCCTTCCCTCCTCTACCTCCATCAATGAGCCTTGGCCCCCCATGACCCTATCACTGGTGGGCCAGTTCTCCTTCCTTAGAGAACTTTTGCTTGATCCTGACCATTGTAGATGGGGAACATCCCACAAGAGCGGCAGTTTTGGAGCTTCTCTGACCCCTTTGTCTAGACTTTACAGTTGGTCCTCGTCAGAGTCCCTCCAATCCTTACACTACCTAATGTATCCCACCCACTTTCAGATGTCATAGTAAGGAGATAATCAATGTGTTTCATTTTACCTGTCAGTGTTCACAATGTTGTGGTTGATCGGTATATATTTGTAACATTCCAGGCAATCACTACATTGTATCACATAGATTCAGGTACTGACCAGAATCTTCAATAAAACGTGTATTCACTCTACAGAGCCATTACCATGCCGTTCCAAATCTGTCATCATATAACAACTCATCTCCAAGCTCACCACCAACACAACAACCCCAAATCACTCGATATATTTGGAACTTTCCAGGCAATCACTGTTTATGAAGGAATATCACTACATTGTATCAAATACATCAGTCAGGAACTTGTGTATTTCCTCTATAGAGTATCACCAAAGACGTCATCGTCACCAAATCCGTCATCGTCACAAAATCCGTCATCGTCACCAAAGACGTCATCGTCACCAAAGACGTCATCGTCACCAAAGACGTCATCGTCACCAAATCCGTCATCGTCACCAAATCCATCGTCACCAAATCCGTCATCATCACCAAAGACGTCATCGTCACCGAAGACGTCATCGTCACCGAAGACGTCATCGTCACTAAATCCGTCATCGTCACTAAATCCGTCATCGTCACCAAATCCGTCATCATCACCAAAGACGTCATCGTCACCAAATCCGTCATCGTCACAAAATCCGTCATCGTCACCAAAGTCGTCATCGTCACCAAAGACGTCATCGTCACCAAATCCGTCATCGTCACCAAATCCGTCATCACCAAAGACGTCATCGTCACCAAATCCGTCATCGTCACAAAATCCGACATCGTCACCAAATCCGTCATCGTCACCAAAGACGTCATCGTCACCAAATCCGTCATCGTCACAAAATCCGACATCGTCACCAAATCCGTCATCGTCAACAAAGACGTCATCGTCACCAAAGACGTCATCGTCACCAAATCCGTCATCACCAAAGACGTCATCGTCACCAAAGACGTCATCGTCACCAAATCCATCGTCACCAAATCCGTCATCATCACCAAAGACGTCATCATCACCAAAGACGTCATCATCACTAAATCCGTCATCGTCACCAAAGACGTCATCGTCACCAAAGACGTCATCGTCACCAAATCTATCATCATTACCAAAGACGTCATCGTAACCAAATCCGTCATCGTCACCAAACACGTCATCGTCACCAAAGACGTCATGGTCGCCAAAGACGTCATCGTCGCCAAATCCGTCATCGTCGCCAAAAACGTCATCATCAAAGACGTCATCGTCACCAAAGACGTCATCGTCAAAGACGTCATTGTCGCCAAATCCGTCGTCGCCAAAAACGTTATCGTCAAAGACGTCATCATCACCAAATTCGTCATCGTCACCAAATCTGTCATCGTCACCCAATCCGTCATCGTGACCCAATCCGTCATCGTGACCCAATCCGTCATCGTGACCCAATCCATCTCTGATAAAATACCACAAAATAGCAACTGTCCCCCAACAATCTACAAAGACCTGATGAAGGGTGAAATAAAAGTCTTTCAATCAAAATACACTAGATGGCCAAATGTTAGTGGATACCTGACCATCACACCTATATGGACTTGTTGGACATCCCATACCAAAGCCATGACCATTAATAGGGAATGGCCTCCCTACCCCCACCTCCAATGGCCATTAATATAGAATTGCCCCCCTGCCCCCAGTTTCCATAAATAAGGAACTGTCCCTCCACCACCACCTTCAGTGGCCATTAGTATGGAATTGCAGCCCACTCCCTACGGCCATGAATATAGAATTGCCCCCCTGCCCCCAGTTTCCATAAATATGGAACTGTCGCTCCACCACCACCACCTTCAGTGGCCATTAGTATGGAATTGCTGCCCGCTCCCTACGGCCATTAATATAGAGTTGATTCCCCCCCATGGCCCATTTTCAAGTTTAACAACCTTCCACTCTTCTGGGAAGAATTTCCACTAGATTTTGGAGGGCGTCTGTGGGAATTTGTTGCAATTTGTGAGGTCAGGTACTGATGTTGGATGAGAGGACGTGGCCCACACATCATGCCCACGTAGGGCACCAAAAATAAAAATGCCTGGCTCACAATCAGCATTTCAATTCATCCCAAAGCTGTTCAGTAGGGTTGAGGTCAGGGTTCTGTACAGGACAGTAGAGTTCCTCCACACAAAACTGGTCACACCAAGTCTTTATGGAGATGGCTTTGTACAAAGAAGACCTGGCTGACAATCAGCGGTCCAATTCATCCCAGAGGAATTTGGCGGGGTTGAGGTTAGAGCTCTATGTAGGCCCTCAAGGTTCTCCACACTGAACTGGTTAAACCATGTCTTTGTGGATCTGGCTTTGTACACAGTAGACCTGGCTTCCCAATTAATCCCAAAGCTGTTCAGAAGGGTTGAGGTCAGGGCTCTCTGCAAGACACTTAAGTTACTCCACACCAAACTGGGCAAACCATGTCCTTATGGAGTTGGCTTTATACACAGGGGCACAGTCATGGGGAACCAGAAAAGGATCTTCACCAAACTGTTACACAAAGTTAGAAGAGGACAATTGTCTACAATGTCTTTATATTATGTAGTAACAGGACCCTTCACTGGAGACGCCTGAACTCAGTCATATGAGGTCCAAATATCTGTGAACTTATAGTATACACTATGATCAATTAAAGATGAAAAGGAAATAACTGGTTATCACTGAAGATACTCCAATGACGTTATATTGTCTTTAAAACATCTAAAAAGCAGCTGAAGACCCCCGACCACGCCACCCACCACACAGCAAAGCCAGGAGGGTGAGAGCAGAGCCAAGGCACAGCTCTCTGTAACCTCCAGCCTGCTCCTTAAATGTTCTTCACCCTACCCCTGAGATCCCCACCACCTTCCACAGGACACGTATGACGTGTTGGCGGGTGTGTGAATTGCTGGAAGAGCTCTATAGAAATACTTTGGCATGTAAAACAGTTCATATATGTATGTCAGCCATTTGGCTGGAATTCCTCCTTAGAAAAACCTCACAGAACGTCACTGCAGATTGAATTTCTCGCCTCTAAGAATATCACCGCGGTCTATATCAGAGCAATTAATATGTAATCCCGCATTGACAATCCTACCGAGAGCGGCAACCGTCTGAAATACGAAAATAGAAGCGAGGTTTTCATTGGGACTCAGACTAGGCCTACAATTATCTGAATGGAAATAAAGCATTGCTCCACAATGATCTCCAGAGGAAGTCACCAGGTCTCTCTTCTTAGTACCTTCATTAGAATGGGCAGAATGGTATGGAGATGGAGCATTGCTCCACAATGATCTCCAGAGGAAGTCACCAGGTCTCTCTTCTTAGTACCTTCATTAGAATGGGCTGAACGGTATGGAGATGAAGCATTGCTCCACAATGATCTCCAGAGGAAGTCACCAGGTCTCTCTTCTTAGTATCTTCATTAAAATGGGCTGAACGGTATGGAGATGGAGCATTGCTCCACAATGATCTCCAGAGGAAGTCACCAGGTCTCTCTTCTTAGTACCTTCATTAGAATGGGCTGAACGGTATGGAGATGGAGCATTGCTCCACAATGATCTCCAGAGGAAGTCACCAGGTCTCTCTTCTTAGTACCTTCATTAGAATGGGCTGAACGGTATGGAGATGGAGCATTGCTCCACAATGATCTTCAGAGGAAGTCACCAGGTCTCTCTTCTTAGTACCTTCATTAGAATGGGCTGAACGGTATGGAGATGGAGCATTGCTCCACAATGATCTCCAGGAGAAGTCACCAGGTCTCTCTTCTTAGTACCTTCATTAGAATGGGCAGAATGGTATGGAGATAGAGCATTGCTCCACAATGATCTCCAGGAGAAGTCACCAGGTCTCTCTTCTTAGTACCTTCATTAGAATGGGCTGAATGGTATGGAGATGGAGCATTGCTCCACAATGATCTCCAGAGGAAGTCACCAGGTCTCTCTTCTTAGTACCTTCATTAGAATGGGCAGAATGGTATGGAGATGGAGCATTGCTCCACAATGATCTCCAGAGGAAGTCACCAGGTCTCTCTTCTTAGTACCTTCATTAGAATGGGCTGAACGGCATGGAGATGGAGTATTGCTCCACAATGATCTTCAGGAGAAGTCACCAGGTCTCTCTTCTTAGTACCTTCATTAGAATGGGCTGAACGGCATGGAGATGGAGTATTGCTCCACAATGACCTTCAGGAGAAGTCACCAGGCCTCTCTTCTTAGTACCTTCATTAGAATGGGCTGAACGGCATGGAGATGGAGTATTGCTCCACAATGATCTTCAGGAGAAGTCACCAGGTCTCTCTTCTTAGTACCTTCATTAGAATGGGCTGAACAGTATGGAGATGGAGCATTGCTCCACAATGATCTTCAGGAGAAGTCACCAGGTCTCTCTTCTTAGTACCTTCATTAGAATGGGCTGAACGGTATGGAGATGGAGCATTGCTCCACAATGATCTTCAGGAGAAGTCTCCAGGTTCCTCTTAGTACCTTCATTGAAGGGGTCTGTAGGTAGACATCTCCATTATTATTGTCCTCTGTATGGAGATGGAGCATTGCTCCACAATGATCTTCAGGAGGTCTCCAGGTTCCTCTTAGTACCTTCATTGAAGGGGTCTGTAGGTAGACATCTCTATTATTATTGTTCTCTGTATGGAGATGGAGCAGGGAAGGACTGACAACTCATGGGGCCCCCGGGCAATAGGGGATCATGGGGCCCCTGTGTCCTTGCCCAAACGCAAAAAAGCCTATGAAAAATGTACCAGGGGCATCTCATGGGGCCCCCTACTGACCCCTGGCCCTCGGGCAGTGCCTGAGTTTCCAAATGGTCAGTCCGCCCCTGAGATGGAGCATTGCTCCACATCGATCTTCAGAAGTCTCCAGGTTCCTCTTAGTACCTTCATTGAATTTCATAGATTTCAGAGTTGTCAATCCTACGGGCTCAGCATCCCATGTGAACGGTCTGCATGTATATACAGCCTGCCTAGTCCTGTATCCTCCAGACTAACACCCACTCATCAAAGCATTTTGATAACCGTATAACTCCTCCCACTGCTTGCATCAGGACTGAAGGCTCTTGAGAGCAGTACTGAGGCAGGGAGCTGTGATGTTATCAGGAAGCTATGTACAGCACCCTGCACCAGCCATGATCTCCCTGTATTGCATAGAGAAGAACAGAGACCCTGTGATGACATCACTGAAACTAAAATAAGGTGTGTAAATGTTATTAACGTGCTAATGAGGGGGAGGGTGCACCGGGGCAGCCACAATCTAGGCTTCATCTGTAAAGCAGATACAACGCTGCTGCAATACATACAGGTGAATGGGTTAACCCCCCAAAATCTTCTGTTCAGCCAGTCATCCGATCCACAAACCCACCATACCATATAACCAGTACTCCAGAGTGAAAAGGTAAGCTGTCCACCTCGCTGTCCTGTGTGATGTGGTCACTGACCCGCCCCTCCTTCTCTCCACCAATCCTAGAGCAGCAGTGAGCTGTGGGACCTCAGCGCCCTCTAATAACCCTGCAGGGGGTCCCCATTGATGGAACCTTTCTGTATGGAGGATACAAAGGTCCAGGAAATGAGGGGAGGGAAGAACAAGGACCATGAATGGGGCTCAGTACAATTCCTGAACAATTCGATTACCTCGTCACGCCGGGGGAGGGGAAGGGGGGGGGGGGTCCTTAGAAAATAAAGGGCAGAATTTAGGATGCTCTATAATTAGCCACTTAGCAGAGCGCTAATTAGCCGCCACTTCCTGCCGCAGATAATCACCAGTGTCACGGATCACAATGTATACGCTGTATACCACACAAGTCCCTCTGTCCCTGGAAATGAGGGACTATGAGCCGCCTATGGACTGCTTCCTCTGACATGAGCCGCCTATGGACTGCTTCCCTCTGACATGAGCCACCTATGGAATGCTTCCTCTGACATGAGCCGCCTATGGACTGCTTCCCTCTGACATGAGCCGCCTATGGACTGCTTCCTCTGACATGAGCCGCCTATGGACTGCTTCCTCTGACATGAGCCGCCTATGGACTGCTTCCCTCTGACATGAGCCGCCTATGGAATGCTTCCTCTGACATGAGCCACCTATGGAATGCTTCCTCTGACATGAGCCGCCTATGGACTTCTTCCCTCCGACATGAGCCGCCTATGGACTTCTTCCCTCCGACATGAGCCGCCTATGGACTTCTTCCCTCTGACATGAGCCGTCTATGGAAACCATCCGTACTATTCCTCCCACTGACACCAGTATTGAGGCATTATTCCTCTCACTGGTACCAATGATTGGGCACTATTCCTCTCACTGACACCAATGATGGGGCACTATTCCCCCATTGACACCAATGATGGGGCACTATTCCTCCCACTGACACCAATGACGGGGCACTATTCCTCCCACTGACACCAATGACGGGGCACTATTCCTCCCACTGACACCAATGACGGGGCACTATTCCTCCCACTGACACCAATGATGGGGCACTATTCCTCCCACTGACACCAATGATGGGGCACTATTCCTCCCACTGACACCAATGATGGGGCACTATTCCTCCCACTAATACCATTGACGGGGTATTGTTTACTACCACTGGATGCCAAGACATTTTCTTCCTCCTATGGCCACAGGCCGGCTCACCCTAAAGTTTGAAGGACAGTCAACTGGCCCTTTGTTCATAAAGTTTAGAGACCCCTAGTAGAGCATCAGAAAAGCAAGTAGTGTGGACAATCCTTTATTGCAAAAGGTCCTCAGGTACATGGAGTGCAGGCCTCAGGCCAAGAGAACGAGAGTAACCAAGATGGCAGAATGGTTTTCTTGTAGGTAGGTGCCCTATCTTCCCTAGTCCTGAGGAATGGAGAATGGGGGAGGTAATCTTGGCCAGCTTGGCGGAAGATGGCAGCAAATTATGGCCCCTTACATGTTGACAATCCTACTGCTGGCGAGTAGTCATCCAACGTGGGCTTAAGTGGGGGGAAACCTCCCATACGGCACACTGGATAGCAGTAAAAGCCCCACAGAGGTTTTAATCATGCCCCCCTCCCAATCCATCCAAAAAATTGGGCAGCCTCACCACAACAAGTCGGCTTGACTAATGAGAAAGTTCACTCTGGCACAAGATACCCAAAAAAGAAGATCAAGATCAAAAAGACATTGATGGGTCGATCTCCGGCAGTATTAAATGAGGCATTACAACCCCCTCCCTTCCCAGAGTCCCAACCCAGGAAGAATATTGCCTTGAAAAAGGATGGAGACCTTCTTCCCGACCCCATGAAGAGCATTGGGATCAGAGTAGCCCTGTACTGTCCTTGGGTAGTCCATCCACGTCCACCACCATTTCACTGCAGAAATGACCCATCGAATATTCCCCGTCAGCGTTCCCTCCATAGAACGAATATCTCCTTGTATCCAGCTAAGCAGATCTTCAGACTTTATTCCACCGGCAAGTTTGCAGATAATCCCTCCCATCGCACAGGAACGATGGAAAGATGGCGGCTGCCAGAAGTCACCCGCTAAAACATCTTCCATCTCTTCTCCATCGCGGCATTAATTATGTATCGTCTGCGATCAATAGACATCAGGAATCACAGCTAATGCAGCGGGAGGTAATGCTGAGCCCCCCACCCCCTCCCATCCATCCATCCGCTGACGGGGCAGATTCCACCCACTTCATAAAGTGGAGCATTTACCGAACCTGCAGATCTCCGTACCCCGAGAGAAAAGAACCTTCCGGCCACACATCGGCTTCATTCCATCTAGGAACTCCACCCGGAATAATAATGAGACCCAAATTACAAACCTGACCCTCTTAGAATTGCAGCTGGAAGGAGGGCTTATTGCCGGATGGAACTGCATTGTATGCAATGGCTAGCTGCTGCCATGGAAGAGGACGTGGCTTGAGACAACATTCCTTACAGGGACCAATCAAGGCTTCCTAAACACTGCTAGTATGACAACATCATATCTACAGTTATAGTAGCTTCCCATCATCTGACATGACATTGCTTTGTATAGAGCGGCCTGTCTAACATGCTTCAGGCACTGGGGGCTAGAGGATAGGTTTAAGCAGATTACCAGAAGGTCAGAACACACCACTATGGGGAGCAGGGGCGGACTGACAACTCATGGGGCCCCCGGGCAATAGGGGATCATGGGGCCCCTGTGTCCTTGCCCAAACTCAAAAAAGCCTATGAAAAAGGTACCAGGGGCATCTCATGGGGCCCCCTACTGACCCCGGGCCCTCGGGCAGTGCCTGAGTTTCCAAATGGTCAGTCTGCCCCTGGTGGGGAGGATCCTGCACAGTCCCGTTACATAGGAAGTCGTAGATTTGGGACAGTGAATAGTGGAGTCACACCTCCACTGCAAACCATGTCCTGGTGGGGGGGGCAAAGAACTGGAAATATTTGGGAAAGTAAAACAGTTAACAAGTCTATAATTCAACCACAAAGGTAACCATATGGACGGAGTTCTGCTTTAAGAACAGATAACCCGATATTCTATGCATGGTGTATTGTTCAGCACTGGTGCTTGGTGCACGCCTGGTCAGCTGACCACACACAGCCAATTGGTTTGGATTGCACTCACTCTCTCGCTGCTCCCGCTCCCTCAGGACGGCGTCCATCCACTTCTGCTTGTCCTCGGCGGTTTTGGCCATGCAGACGAACCATTTGTTCTTGGCGGTGTTGTGGATCTTCCAGCCGTTGGTGACGGTGTAACCGTTACTGTGATAATCGGCTGCGGGAGAGAGACGACACCATGCATGAGACGGTATTACACCCACAATCTGCCCCATACACAACAGACCAGAGCCCAGTATCAGCCATAAGGGGGAGGGGAGAAAGACAATTTTACTGCAGTCCATTTCTCTATTGGGGAGATTTTCCCGCACTTCCTGTCCAGGTAACAGGGAATCGGGGGACAGGAAATGACGGTGAATCTCTCCAATGGAGACAGGAACAATAATCTATTTAATTGTACAGTGAGGAAAGGGGAGAGCCCCGTGTGTGCCTTTTGCCAAGTCTTCCGGATTAGAGGAAATCATTTTATTTATTACAGACATTTTCCCACACTTCCTGTCCAGGTAACAGGGAATCGGGGGACAGGAAATGACGGTGAATCTCTCCAATGGAGACAGGAACAATAATCTATTTAATTGTACAGTGAGGAAAGGGGAGAGCCCCATGTATGCCTTTCGCCAAATCTTCTGGATTAGAGGAAATCATTTTATTTATTACGGACATTTTCCCGCACTTCCTGTAACGATAACAGGGAATCGGGGGACAGGAAATGACAGTGAATCTCTCCAATGGAGACAGGAACAATAATCTCTTTCATTGTACAGCGAGGAAAGGGGAGAGCCCCGTGTATGCCTTTTGCCAAATCTTCTGGATTAAAGGAAATCATTTTATTTATTACGGACATTTTCCCGCACTTCCTGTCCAGGTAACAGGGAATCGGGGGACAGGAAATGACAGTGAATCTCTCCAATGGAGACAGGAACAATAATCTCTTTCATTGTACAGCGAGGAAAGGGGAGAGCCCCATGTATGCCTTTCGCCAAGTCTTCTGGATTAAAGGAAATCATTTTATTTATTGGGGAAATTTTTCCGCACTTCCTGTCCAGGTAACAGGGAATCGGGGGACAGGAAATGACAGTGAATATCTCCAATGGAAGCGGAGACAGGAGCATTGCGTAGTCTGCAATTCGTTTTTTTATCGATCTAAAACACATTGACACTTAATATAAAACCTTTTTTATCCTATATAGAACATAATGGCACTAAATAAAAATCTTTTTTTTTAAACTTTATAAAACACATTGACAGCACCCTAGATCAGACCCTAATCTGGCGATTTTTGTCTGTCTTTTTTTACAGATTTTTTATTTGTTTTATCTAAAAAGGAAAAAAAAAGTTACAATGTATCTTTGTTCTCAGAAAGGAAGGATCCTAAAAACTAGTGATCGCTGAGACGGCCAATCACGGGCTTACACAGTGGTCATGTGATCAGTAGCAGGTTCCCCAGCTCCCAATCGTTCGTCCGAAACCAGGAGACGTCAGTGGCACCTTGGTCTTTGCACTAGGGGAG
>NW_028319562.1:0-62500 GCF_062004578.1 Staurois parvus
AGCAGCTCCTACAGCGGCTGTATTTACCCATCAACTCCGGCCTGTCATTTTGACAGTCAGGAATTGCCTGCCAGTAAGTGAGGGGAGCTGCAATGAGCAGGATGTACTCCATACGCCCCATGTACTTCATGACGTCATTGTGGATGTGGGTAGTGCGTCCCGTGTCCACAGCTGGTTATTGTAGATGTAAACCCGAGGTGGATGACCTCCAGTATGCGCTGAGTTGTGTTTTCTTTATGGAATTATTATACAGGATTTATATATTATTATTATACAGGATTTATATATTATTATTATACAGGATTTATATATTATTATTATTATTATACAGGATTTATATATTATTATTATTATTATACAGGATTTCTATATTATTATTATTATACAGGATTTATATATTATTATACAGGATTTATATATTATTATTATTATACAGGATTTATATATTATTATTATTATACAGGATTTATATATTATTATTATTATACAGGATTTATATATTATTATTATTATACAGGATTTATATATTATTATTATTATACAGGATTTATGGCACCAACAGTTTGCTCAGCGCTTTACAATATAACGGGAGACAATACAGCAACAACAGTTCAATACAAGAGGGTTAGGAGGACCCTGATCCTGGGAGCTTACAATCTAGGAGGGAGGGGCTAGTGGTACAAAAGGTAATAACTGTGGGGGATGGACTGGTTGGAAGAGTAGAAGATTCCAGTATTAGCTGAGGGCAGGATAGGCTTCCCTGAAGAGAGAGGTTTTCAGAGATCGCCTAAAAGTGAGCAGAGTAGGCGATAGTCTGATAAATTGGGGTAGAGAGTTCCAGAGGATGGGGAAGCTCTGGAAAAGTCCTGGAGACGAGCATGGGAGGAGGAGACAAGGGAGATAGAGAGCAAGAGGTCTTGTGAGGAGCGGAGAGTACAGTTTGGGTGATATATAGAGATAAGATCGGTGATGTAATTTGGGGCGGAGTTATAAATGGCTTTCTATGTGATTGTTAGGGTTTTGAATTTTATCCGTTGGGCAACGGGAAGCCAGTGGAGGCATTGGCAGAGAGGGGTGGAGGGATTGGCAGAGAGGGGTGGAGGGATTGGCAGAGAGGGGAGGAAGCCAGTGGAGGGATTGGCAGAGAGGGATGGAGGCCAGTGGAGGGATTGGCAGAGAGGGATGGAGGCCAGTGGAGGGATTGGCAGAGAGGGATGGAGGCCAGTGGAGGGATTGGCAGAGAGGGGTGGAGGCCAGTGGAGGGATTGGCAGAGAGGGGTGGAGGCCAGTGGAGGGATTGGCAGAGAGGGATGGAGGCCAGTGGAGGGATTGGTAGAGAGGGGTGGCAGATACAGAGTGGTTAGTAAGGTGGATGAGTCTGAACAAGTGACTATATTTCTGTCCAGTTTTCATGACATGACTGATGTGTGTTTTCCAGGGAACTGCACATGGGGAATGAGCTGTCGGTTCATACACCCCGGAATGAACGACAAGGGGAATTATTCAATGATCTCTAAAGCGGACCCGTTTTCTGCTAATGGCACAGCCCCCGGTGGGGCACAGCTGCCTCAGAACCCTTGGGTAAGTTGTAATGTGATTGGACAATACTCCTCATTTCTGTGTTCATTAGCACTCCGTCCAGGACTGTTTAAAGCATTATTGCACCCCAAAGTGACATTTTCAGGTATTGGTCATCCTCCTCCTAGGTTTTTGTCATTCCAACAATGAGATCTCCCCGCTGTATTCCCCCCTCTGTCAATGCCCACTTGCCAGTTTTAGCCTTCACCGCCCGCCTTTGTGTTTCCTTGCCTACTTTTTGTGTTCCCACATGTCCAGGACAAAGCAGGTGTGCAGAGGAAAGAACCTGGTGCAGGGATGGTGGGAACTTCTCATGAGGAAAGCAAGTGTATAGATTGGGAACTCGGCACAGGGATGTGGGAACCACTCATAATGGAACAGGTGTACAGACCTAGGAACTTGGTGCAGGTTTGGTGGGAATCCCTCGACAAGGGGCATGGCGGGTGTACAGATCCAGGAACTCAGAACAATGATCGTGGGGAACCCCTCATAATGGACACAGCAGGTATACAGACCCAGGAACTCGGCACAGGGATGGTGGGAACCCCTCATAATGGGCACAGCAGGTGTACAGGTCCGGGAACTCAGCACAGGGATGGTGGGAACCCCTCATAATGGGCACAGCAGGTGTACAGATCTGGGAACTCGGCACAGGGATGGTGGGAACCCCTCATAATGGGCACAGCAGGAATAAAGACCCACGAACTCCGCACAGGGAAGGTGGGAACCCCTCGTAGTGGGTACAACAGGCGTACAGACTCAGGAACTCAGCACAGGGATGGTGGGAACCCCTCGTAATGGACACAGCAGGAATACAGAGCGCTCATCAAGTTCACAGGCAATAGGTTATCAGGAGGTTTCATTTTGCAGCTGCTACCAAGCGGTGAAGTTACACTTTTAGCAGTGGCCCTTTTAAAGCGATAGTAAAGGCTGGAAAAAAAAAAATGGTGCCTCGGGCAGAGTAAGTCTTGATGTGCTGGTGTGCACCGCATACTGCTCGTTATCAGAGACTCGCCTTAAAACCAATCCCTCCAGCGGCGTCTTGTCATTACTGTCGGTGCTTCCATCCTCACCCGATCTTCCTTTCAGGTTTGCAGGCTCTGGTCGTTTGTCCGTGATAGCATCACTCCTATACATGCGTGCGGGAGGACAGTCCATGCAATGCTTTCATTGGACGGCATACTCCATTCAGAGCGCAGTGCGCATGTCCTGGTGACGTCATCGGCCTCTACATAGGTGGATATCTCCTAACTATGCATGTTTAGGAGATATTTACTGTCCCTAGAGGTAAACCTCATTGTAGGCCCCCCTGTAGGTACAAGTCATAAAGCGGACGTTATTACCACTTTAACTACTTGCCATCCGCCTGTTGTTTATAAACGGCAGGACGGTGGCGCTCCAGGGGCGGGTTGCCGTTCATAAACTGCACCCGCATTTACTAGCTGTGTGCGCTCCCTGGGAGCGCGCAGCACCGCGATCCGGTACACGCTGTGTCCTCCGGACACAGTGGAACACCGATCGTTGGACAGACCTCTGTGTGAGGTCCCAATCATGTGATCACTGATTGGCCAATCAGTGATCACATGCAGAGTAGTAAGCAGGATGTCACTTGTGACAGCATTGCTTACTACGTGTGAAATCTGTGAATGATCACAGAGGTCACATGGTACAAGGCTATTCACAACAGCCTTGTACCATGTGACAAGCTGTGACCAATCACAGCTCACACAGTAGTTCTCAATGGCTGCAAGAATGCTAGAGAGGAGGAGAAATAATTGCTTTTACAGCCTTTATGGGTGTAAAAGCAATCGGTGTAAAAAAAAAAAAAAAATCATCACCGCCCACAAGTAGTACAGTGTCACACGTATGTGACATATGTAAAAAAAACATAAATATAAAAAAATAAAAAAAAGTTTAAAAATTATAATGTTTGGTTATAAACTAATTTGGGTTATTTTTTTTTTTTACTAAAAAGATTACAGAATAAATTTTGGCCAAGATTTATGACGAAATACTATTTATTTGCAAAATTTTATAAGAAAAACACTTTTTTTTCAAAATTTTAGGACTTTTTCATTTATATAGCAAAAAAAATAAAAATCCCAGTGGTGAATAAATACAACCAAAATAAAGCTTTATCTGTCTCAAAAAAATGCTAAACAATTCATATGGGTACAGTGTTGCATGACCGCGCAATTGTCATTCAAAGTGTGATAGCGCTGAAAGCTGAAAATTGGCCTGGTCAGGAAGGGGGTGAAAGTGTCCAGACAGGAAGTGGTTAATGTGAACTTGTTTCCAAATCGCAAGTAAAATGACCGCAGGGAATAAATATGTTCTTACTAAGAACTGGACTTTCTTCCATGTAGCTGCCACTCCAGGGTTCAGGTTGGGTTTTGTCTGGCTGCTGAGGGTCTCTCGGTGAGATTGTTGGTACATCAGGTTTGTGTTTTGTGAGACGGCTGAATGGTTGCCGCTCTCCCATCATGCAGAATATGGGTCTGATCTCTGTGTAGTGTCTAAATACTAATAGAGCACCAAGTGCGTATCTATGGCCTTCTATTGGTTTATTGCTGTCATTTGTTCCCGGGTCTACAGCCTGAATCTGAAGTGGGTTGTAACACACATGCTTTGTTCTTTCAGGGGGCTCCAGCCACCGAGGAGCTTCTTCCTCCCCCAATTCTGGAACCACCAACAGAGAGCGCCTGGGAGAGAGGACTGAGACATGCTAAGGAGGTAGAGTATCCCTATTGATTTTTACAGCTGTAAGAAATGCCTTATTTGGTACCTAGTGATGTCATCACTGAAGCTGTCTGCTGGGTTTGCTCAGTTGCATGATTGCATTTGGTGTGGGGATGGCGTGGCAACCAACAGGCTCACGTCAACTCCACAGCACCCTGAATTTAGCATTAAGTTTAGGAACACATCCCTTGCATCTCTTAGGACGTGCATGCTTCTCCCTGCTGATCACTGGGTAGCGTAGACTTTAGCTGTGCAATCTGCTGATCAGTTGCTGAAAGCTGATCTCCAGCTTTTTGTGAAATTTAAATAGTTTGAACAAAGCTGGTCCATACAAACTATTACCATCACTAACAGATGCAGCCGCTGGGAGGGAGCACTGTATAAACTGTAAGTATCATCGGCTGCATACGGTATACAGAGTTGTGTTCTGGCCAGGGGTGTATTTACCATAAAGGCAAACAAGGCAGTTGCCTAGGGTGGCATTTTTCAGGGGGGCAATGCTGTCCCTTGAAAGAAGGAAAGGAAGAAGGGACACACGCAGCATGGGGACCAGGCGGGATCTGAGAGGGGCTGTGGGCTGCTTGATGGTGCATGCAGAGGCTGACGCTTGTTCCCGGGGAGCTGTGAAGGTGAGTGTCTTATCTCTTGCTGGGGGGTTTGCCAGTGTATGGGGGGCAGTGGTAGTGGAAGGCGGCCTCGGGTGGGGGTGGGGGCTGGGGCGTTGTTGGTCAATGTCAGGCTCTCTTCGTGGGGGAGGTGGGTATTGGCTGGTGTCAGGGTCTCTCCATGGGGGGGAGCCAATTTTTGTGTTGCCTAGGACAGCACGAAACCTAAATACACCACTGGTTCTGGCAGTGGAATGGGAACTTCCTTTCCCGCTACTGGAACAAAATCTGGACATGCTGAGCACTGCTGAACTATTCACAGGAAGATTTGCATTCTGTAAATGAATGCATAGCTTCCTTTGATTGGCTGAGGCGGATGGATGATGTCATGATCTGCAACACAGCCAATGAGAGGAAGCTTAGGATTCATTCATAGATTAAAAAGCTCCCTGTGAATGGCTGGGCAGTGCCTGAACCGATTTTGTTTTGAAGATGGGTGGGAAGTTGTCATCCCACATCCAGAACACAGCGCTGTATCTTGTATATAGCCGAAGCTTCATACAGTTTATACAGAACTCCCGGCTGCTGCATCTGCTGGTGAAGGTAATAGATTGTCTGGACCGGCTTGGTTGAAACAAACTGTTTAAACTTCAGCTTTGGAAATCAGCTTTAATTACATTAATCAAGCACATTGCACAGCTGAAGTCTGCAGCACCCAAGGGTCAACAAGGACAACATGGACGGATGCCGAGGACGTGTTCTTTCATATAATACTTGGGAAGGGCAGTATAGTGATTGATGTAAGCCCTGAATATCATGTCCACACATGATGAAGTGCATAAAACACCGATGGCAGAAAAAAAAGCAACCGCTATGAGTGGCGCTATGGTTGTTTGTACCTAAATGAAGATCACAATCAACACCCCCCTCCATTTTTTTTTTTTTTTCCATTGTTTTACCATCATCATTGGGTCATCTATAGAAATCCTACCCGTGCTCTATGTATCTAGAGGTGTTCTGCAGGGATCTGACAATTTTTACACCAGGTCATGATCTTCTCTGGCATCAGGAGTTGGCTGTTCTTGCAACTTTCCCCCCGATGAAGCATACGCGCCATTGTGCGCCATTGGGGAGATGGCTTGAAGAACCCGGAAGTTGGACAGCTAGCCCGTTGATTAGATGCTGCAGTGCATGTGCAGTAGAGTACCACGAGTCCTCCTGGGATGCACGATAGGTATCATGGGAGGCTACAGGTTACTGCATACATCATTAAATCCTAGGCAAGAATCCAGTCCACGTGGGGAGGGTTCTGTTAGGGAAAAAAAAATAATAAAAAGCTAAAATGTTTTGACAAAAAAAATTAATTTTGATTGGTCAGTATGTGATATGACTCCACAGTGAAGGTTGTTACTTTCATGTGTCTTGTAAGCTGTGTAGTGCTTTGATCGGTCCTTGTAGAAAGTGAATGTCTCCTGTCTACATCGAGCTTTGATTTTTCTTGCTCAGGTGTTGAAGAAAGCCACCATACGGAAGGAGCAGGAGCCAGACTTTGAGGAGAAGCGCCTGACCGTCACCATCGGCGAGGATGAGCGAGAGTTTGATAAAGAGAACGATTATTTCCGGGACTGGAACTACCGAATCACCAGAGAAGTGCGGGAAACTGGGTGCGTGGCCTAAAAATAAAATCTACAGCCGTCTGTCCTCCCAATGTTCCATACAATGTCCCCCCCCCCCCCAATGTCTTCGAACAATGTCACCCCCCCCCCCCATGTCTTCGAACAATGTCACCCCCCCCCCCATGTCTTCGAACAATGTCACCCCCCCCCCCATGTCTTCGTACAATGTCACCCCCCCCCCCATGTCTTCGTACAATGTCACCCCCCCCCAATGTCTTCGTACAATGTCACCCCCCCCCCAATGTCTTCGTACAATGTCACCCCCCCCCCCAATGTCTTCGTACAATGTCACCCCCCCCCCCAATGTCTTCGTACAATGTCCTCCCCCCCCCCCCCCCCCATGTCTTCTTACAATAACTGTCCCCCCCCCAATGTCTTACAATAACTGTCCCCCCCAATGTCTTCTTACAATATCTGTACCCCCCCCGATGTCTCCGTACAATGTATTCACCCCCCATTGTCTCCGTACAGTGTCCGTCCCAACCCCCCCATGTCTCCGTCCCATGTCCGTCTTTCCCCCGATGTCTCCGTCCCATGTCCGTCTTTCCCCCGATGTCTCCGTCCAATGTCCGTCTTTCCCCCCGATGTCTCCGTCCAATGTCCGTCTTTCCCCCCGATGTCTCCGTCCAATGTCCCCGATGTCTGCAGCCCCTCCCCTCCCACTGTTTCCGTACCGGGTTGTGTTTGCAGTAGGGAGAAATGACAGCAGAATGATGTGTAGGACAGGAGGGAATGTCAATGTCAATCAAGTACAGCATTACTAGCTGGGGGGGTGGGGAGTGTGCAGCAGGGAAGACTGACAGAATAACATGAAGGACAGCTGGAAAAGACGCTCCCTGTCAAGTAGAGCAGGGCTGCCCTGAAAAGCTAGAGGGGTGCCTACAGCAGGCAGAGCCAAAAGCAGAATAATGTGTAGGACAGCAGGAAAAGGGACGGTCAGTCAGGTAGAGCAGGGCTGGTTGGGGATTGTGTTTGCAGCACAGAGGGCTGACAGCTAAAGGACATGTAGGATGGCTGGGAAAACATCTGCCATTTGGGTAGAGCAGGGATGGTTGGGGGCATGTTTGCAGGAAGGTGTGTGTGGGGGTGCAAGGGGGGCACATATTTGCCGCAGGGAGGACGGGGCAGCAGAATGATGTGTCGGACAGCAGGGAAGGTTACTGTCAATCAAGTAGAGAAGGTCTGGCTGGGGGACTGGACTGACAGAATGACCTGCAGGATATCTGAGAAATCCACTGTCAGCCAAGTACAGCAGGACTGGCCCGGGGGGGGGTCGGGTCTGCAGCAGGGAGAACTCGCAGTGGAATAATGTGTAGGCCAGCAGGAAAACAGTTGTCAGTAGAGCAGGGCTGGCCGGGCATTGTGTTCACAGCATGGAGGACTGACAGCGGCATGACTTGTAGGTTAGCGGGGAGAGCTGCTGTCACTTAGGTAGAGCAAGGCTGGTCTCATCAAGTCTGCAGGAGGTGAGAAAGGCGACAGGAAAAGCTGCTGCCAATTAGATAGAGTAGGGCTGGCTGGTTGGTGTGTCTGTAGCTGGGAGGACTGACAGAATGACACAAAGGACATCAGGGAAAGCCGCTGTCAGTCAAGGAGAGCAGGACTGGTCGTGGATGGGAGGGGGGGTGACTGTAGCATGGAGAACTGGAAGCAGAATGTGTAGGACAGTGGGAAAAGCCTCTAGGTTTTGTGTCAGCAAAGACACGCCCCTTTACCACGTGACTACGGGCATGCCGTGCATCTACACAGCGTCCTGTAGCTCCAATTGGCAAGCTCATGGAAGCAAACTGACCCCAGCAGGAAAAGAATTGTCAGGATCACCACATAGGAATTTGCTACTAAATGATTTTCAGTGGAAGAAGCATGTTTTTAAAACTGCGCGTTTATTACCACTTTAACCCCAAGTGCTGTATGTAAAAAGGTATGTGTGAGAAGGCTCTGATGGAAGCAGCCATTCATTAATTTTTGCCCAATGTTTCTGGGGTTGCAAAGCTAAGCTGATTCACTGGCCTGGCATTAGGTCTAGACAGCCCTTCTTCCATCAGGGACTTGAAGCAGTCAGGTGATTTGCTCTGTGGCAGCATCTCTTTACATTTTTTATTTTTATTTTTTTCTTCAGGGAAGTGGAGTTTAGAGAAACGATAACACAGGGGTAAGTGATTGCTGCATGTCTGCTATACTTTCTGTCCAAAATAAAATGAACTGCCCAGAGCACCATGTGCATGGGTTACCCTCTGCTTTTTTTTTTTTCTTTATTAAGGCATATCTAAACCCAACAAGAAAAATGTCATATATTGCAGCTTACCAGTCATTAGAAATAGTGGCTGTATTGGTTTTCTTCTTCCAGTCTATTTCTCCCCCTTGGTTTTTCCTGGTGATCCTGCCAAAAACACTCTCCTGTCTTAGGATGACACTCTCGCTGTACTGTATCTATGAAGGAGCAGAGTTGTCATCCTAAGGATGGAATCACAGGACACTTCTCTGTAACATAGGGGAAGATGTTCATTAGTCCTCAGAGATAACTACAGGGAATACTGCACAGGCATTGAGTACAGAAGCACAGCTAGATTTCTGGCAGGATCAACAAGCATTTATTGAACAGATGTAACCAAACTACTTGCAGTATTATTAATGGGCCAAAAGGGAGCAAATAAGTTCACTGTTGGGGGTTCACATGTAATGAGTCACTATCCTCTCCATAGTATCGCCCATTTCCTTCAGCTCCCAGACAGTTTTGTAAAAATAAAGTAAAAGCCCCAAGTGCCTCGCTAATTGCTAGCTCAGTGTTTCTCGACCTTGTTTCAGTCAAGGCACCCTTTAAAATGATGGACAGTCCCGAGGCACCCTTTAAAATGATGGACAGTCCCGAGGCACCCTTTAAAATGATGGACAGTCCCGAGGCACCCTTTAAAATGATGGACAGTCCCGAGGCACCCTTTAAAATGATGGACAGTCCCGAGGCACCCTTTAAAATGATGGACAGTCCCGAGGCACCCTTTAAAATGATGGACAGTCCCGAGGCACCCTTTAAAATGATGGACAGTCCCGAGGCACCCTTTAAAATGGACAGTCCCGAGGCACCCTTTAAAATGATGGACAGTCCCGAGGCACCCTTTAAAATGATGGACAGTCCCGAGGCACCCTTTAAAATGATGGACAGTCCCGAGGCACCCTTTAAAATGATGGACAGTCCCGAGGCACCCTTTAAAATGATGGACAGTCCCGAGGCACCCTTTAAAATGATGGACAGTCCCGAGGCACCCTTTAAAATGATGGACAGTCCCGAGGCACCCTTTAAAATGATGGACAGTCCCGAGGCACCCTTTAAAATGATGGACAGTCCCGAGGCACCCTTTAAAATGATGGACAGTCCCGAGGCACCCTTTAAAATGATGGACAGTCCCGAGGCACCCTTTAAAATGATGGACAGTCCCGAGGCACCCTTTAAAATGATGGACAGTCCCGAGGCACCCTTTAAAATGATGGACAGTCCCGAGGCACCCTTTAAAATGATGGACAGTCCCGAGGCACCCTTTAAAATGATGGACAGTCCCGAGGCACCCTTTAAAATGATGGACAGTCCCGAGGCACCCTTTAAAATGATGGACAGTCCCGAGGCACCCTTTAAAATGATGGACAGTCCCGAGGCACCCTTTAAAATGATGGACAGTCCCGAGGCACCCTTTAAAATGATGGACAGTCCCGAGGCACCCTTTAAAATGATGGACAGTCCCGAGGCACCCTTTAAAATGATGGACAGTCCCGAGGCACCCTTTAAAATGATGGACAGTCCCGAGGCACCCTTTAAAATGATGGACAGTCCCGAGGCACCCTTTAAAATGATGGACAGTCCCGAGGCACCCTTTAAAATGATGGACAGTCCCGAGGCACCCTTTAAAATGATGGACAGTCCCGAGGCACCCTTTAAAATGATGGACAGTCCCGAGGCACCCTTTAAAATGATGGACAGTCCCGAGGCACCCTTTAAAATGATGGACAGTCCCGAGGCACCCTTTAAAATGATGGACAGTCCCGAGGCACCCTTTAAAATGATGGACAGTCCCGAGGCACCCTTTAAAATGATGGACAGTCCCGAGGCACCCTTTAAAATGATGGACAGTCCCGAGGCACCCTTTAAAATGATGGACAGTCCCGAGGCACCCTTTAAAATGATGGACAGTCCCGAGGCACCCTTTAAAATGATGGACAGTCCCGAGGCACCCTTTAAAATGATGGACAGTCCCGAGGCACCCTTTAAAATGATGGACAGTCCCGAGGCACCCTTTAAAATGATGGACAGTCCCGAGGCACCCTTTAAAATGATGGACAGTCCCGAGGCACCCTTTAAAATGATGGACAGTCCCGAGGCACCCTTTAAAATGATGGACAGTCCCGAGGCACCCTTTAAAATGATGGACAGTCCCGAGGCACCCTTTAAAATGATGGACAGTCCCGAGGCACCCTTTAAAATGATGGACAGTCCCGAGGCACCCTTTAAAATGATGGACAGTCCCGAGGCACCCTTTAAAATGATGGACAGTCCCGAGGCACCCTTTAAAATGATGGACAGTCCCGAGGCACCCTTTAAAATGATGGACAGTCCCGAGGCACCCTTTAAAATGATGGACAGTCCCGAGGCACCCTTTAAAATGATGGACAGTCCCGAGGCACCCTTTAAAATGATGGACAGTCCCGAGGCACCCTTTAAAATGATGGACAGTCCCGAGGCACCCTTTAAAATGATGGACAGTCCCGAGGCACCCTTTAAAATGATGGACAGTCCCGAGGCACCCTTTAAAATGATGGACAGTCCCGAGGCACCCTTTAAAATGATGGACAGTCCCGAGGCACCCTTTAAAATGATGGACAGTCCCGAGGCACCCTTTAAAATGATGGACAGTCCCGAGGCACCCTTTAAAATGATGGACAGTCCCGAGGCACCCTTTAAAATGATGGACAGTCCCGAGGCACCCTTTAAAATGATGGACAGTCCCGAGGCACCCTTTAAAATGATGGACAGTCCCGAGGCACCCTTTAAAATGATGGACAGTCCCGAGGCACCCTTTAAAATGATGGACAGTCCCGAGGCACCCTTTAAAATGATGGACAGTCCCGAGGCACCCTTTAAAATGATGGACAGTCCCGAGGCACCCTTTAAAATGATGGACAGTCCCGAGGCACCCTTTAAAATGATGGACAGTCCCGAGGCACCCTTTAAAATGATGGACAGTCCCGAGGCACCCTTTAAAATGATGGACAGTCCCGAGGCACCCTTTAAAATGATGGACAGTCCCGAGGCACCCTTTAAAATGATGGACAGTCCCGAGGCACCCTTTAAAATGATGGACAGTCCCGAGGCACCCTTTAAAATGATGGACAGTCCCGAGGCACCCTTTAAAATGATGGACAGTCCCGAGGCACCCTTTAAAATGATGGACAGTCCCGAGGCACCCTTTAAAATGATGGACAGTCCCGAGGCACCCTTTAAAATGATGGACAGTCCCGAGGCACCCTTTAAAATGATGGACAGTCCCGAGGCACCCTTTAAAATGATGGACAGTCCCGAGGCACCCTTTAAAATGATGGACAGTCCCGAGGCACCCTTTAAAATGATGGACAGTCCCGAGGCACCCTTTAAAATGATGGACAGTCCCGAGGCACCCTTTAAAATGATGGACAGTCCCGAGGCACCCTTTAAAATGATGGACAGTCCCGAGGCACCCTTTAAAATGATGGACAGTCCCGAGGCACCCTTTAAAATGATGGACAGTCCCGAGGCACCCTTTAAAATGATGGACAGTCCCGAGGCACCCTTTAAAATGATGGACAGTCCCGAGGCACCCTTTAAAATGATGGACAGTCCCGAGGCACCCTTTAAAATCATGGACAGTCTTGAGGCACCTCATTCTAAAGTGGGGTGCATCAAGACTGTCCATAATTTTAATAGGGCACCCCATTCTAAAATGTGAGAAGAACTATTGTAATAGTTTTATGTAACGCAGCAACATCCACACATGTAGGACACCCAACATTAGAGGAGATTTATTCTTCTGAAGCAAATACACTTTTGCACGCTGGTACTGACTAGTATTCTAGTGTTTCTCTTCTCCCTCAGTTTTTCTCCATCACTGAGCTAATGTGACCCCAGCACTGATGGAGAGGGGCAGGAGAGGGTCAAACTAGGATGCTGTGCAGGCAGCTGACATCTTCATCAGCTGATGTCATTGGTTGTCAGGATGCCGGCGGCTAGAAGATCGTAATGGTCCACTATGAAAACCTGTGGCTTTGTGTAACTAAAAGGCAGGCTTGTTCCACCCGCTGACTTGTATACAAGTTTTGGGCAATTTTTAGACATTTTGCCAAGACCCCCCTGAAGACACCTCAAGGCACCCCGGAAGGAACCTCAGGGCACCCTGGTTGAGAGAGGCTGTGCAAATTTTAGCTCCCGTGCAATTCCACTCGTTCTCAGCCTGTCCTAGGTCAACAGTCACTGAATCAGGAGAATGCTGTATAGCAGGGATAGGGAGTCTTAGCACTCCAGCTGTCATAAAACTACAAATCCCATCATGCCTCTGGGATTCATGCCTTTGAAGCCAGTCTTGAAGTGCCTCATGGGACTTGTAGTTCTACAATAGCTGGAGTTGCCTACCTCTCTTGTTAGGTTGTGCTGACGATGGTCATGTCGAGGTGGATGATGGGGTACGGTCGCAGCACGTTTCAGGGTGTCACGTTCTAGACTGTGTGATGACTGTTCTGGGGATGGTAGAAGTGTTAAGCTGTGAATCAATGAGGATACATGTGATAAGAGAATAAAGTGTAATTCCATGGGAGTGTGCTCATGTTTTGTGTGTTTACTATTCCACGTGGAGCGCAAAACGACGAGTAAACTTCCACTTGGAGTATACAGCACCCACGTGCTCGCCTTTTAAACCTTTTTATAGTTTATGGTTTGTAGTGAATGGTCTGAGTCCAAATAAGACCGGAATCCAGAGGCTGTATAATGCAGCATGTGAACCTCACGTTGCATTATTTTTACCATGTTTTGGTCTATAAAGCGGGGCTTTTTCTGCTGGAAAGTATAAACATTGTAAATATTTATTTTGAGAAAAAGTAACTTTCCCCTTTGTGATTATTTTCCAGTTTAGGTTATGTTATGTTGTATTTTGTCCTTGCAGGGCCAATGGCAGGTTCTCTTTAATGCTGCCCTCCACAGTAACATACAGTCACTGTTCCTTTAACCACTTGCCTTCCTGAGGATTTACCCCCCTTCCTGACCAGGCCATTTTTTGAGTTCCGGCGCTGCGTTACTTTAACTGATAATTGCGTGGTCATGCAACGCTGCACCCAAATGAAATTTATATAAAACTGTTATAATAGTTTTTCCCATTTTAGAATGGGGTGCCCTTTTAAAATTATGGACAGTCTAGAAGCACCCCATTTTAGAATTTCAAGACTGTCCATAATTATAAAGGGTGCCTCGGGACTGTCCATAAATTGAAAGGGTGCCTTGACTGAAAAAAGGTTGAAAAATACTGATCTATTATATTGTATAGCGTACTTATTCCTGGAAAATTGGCTTTGAAAAAAAACTGCTGCACACAAAAAAAAATGCTGATTTTTACATTTAGAAGAGGAATGTTAGAATTGACCTGGGGGGCCAGGTTGTTAACTCATATAGTATGCTTGCACATTTTACAAAGTGTTTCAATTCCTGAAGTTCAGCTTCAACATAACAGTTTGTTAGTGTAACATTAAGTAAGATTAAATCTGGTTCGCAAGCTCATAAATTAGCATTTCCTTATAGGTTGGGAATCTTTGAAAATTTAAGTGACATTGCTTTTCTTTACATGAGCATGTAATGCTTGTGCATTAAATTCATATGTCATCTATATCTGACATGATTGCTGTGGCCTTGAGATTCATTTTGGGAAGGAATGTTTTTTTGTTTATTTTAAAAACCCTTCTAACCTTGAATTGAGTAGTATTGTAACTGTACGGTTCTCCCTTTGTAAAGTGCTGTGCAAACTGTGGGCTGTATATAAATCCTGTATAATATTAATATGTCTTGGCCTTTCTCAAGTTTTTTTTTTTTTCTTTTTTTTTTTTTTACCCCAGAGGAAGCCTAAAATAATGTCTAGGTCTTTGGGAATACCTGATAAAACCAATTCATCAGATCTTTGGGAAGGCCTGATAAAACCAATTCATCCTGAGTAATTGGTAAGATGCCATTACTTCCCATAATGGCATCTTACCAATTATTCAGAATGAATTGGTTTTATCAAATCTTCCCAAAGATCTGATGAATTGGTTTTATCAGGTAGTCCCAAAGATCTGATGAATTGGTTTTATCAGGTATTCCCATAGACCTAAACATTATTTTGGGCTTCCTCTGGGGTAAAAAAAAAACTTGAGAAAGGCGATGCGACAGCCTTTGCTGCCTCTTGGAAAAGGATTCTGTGGAGGATCACTATGCAGAGGCATTGGGCAATGAGGCTGTGATATATTTCCTCTTCACCACCTGTTTTGCTGACTTCCCCACACTGCAGCCCAGTGCGTTTAGCAGTGTTACTGCCTGCCAAATGTGACATGCTGTTTAACGTTTGCTGCAAAGCATTGCATTGTGGCTGAGCAGCTTCATCTACTTGTTCAGTGGGGCGTTGCTGGCAGGTGGTAAAACGGAGCCTGTTCCTACCACCCCCCAGCCACCGGTGTGAACGATCCATTACATTGGTAGTCAGTGGGAAGGATGGTCCTCTTATAGTGGTGCTCAGAATTCTATCCTTTCACACAGGTAAAGGCTTCATGCACATGACTGTAAGTTGGTGCACAGCATGCATGGTGTGCAAACACTTCCGACATAAGAAAGCCACAGGTAGAGTGTACAGCCTCCCTTTGCAATAAATGGTGGTTTACACACTATGTACAGTATACATCATCTTGCAACCTTGTGCGTTAAAGCCAAAAAATTAGTTGGTGTCATGCCACTGGCTCAGCCAAATACAGTAGTGTGGGTCCTGAAACTATGCAGACACTGATCGATGGGAGGTCAGTCAATCACCGCTCTAGAAACCCCCAACAACGTTAGGAGGAACCAAACTGCAGCCATCAATAGATCACTATTAGAAGAAGAAAGTGGAAAGAGGGAGATAGATAGATAGATAGATAGATCTAGGTAGATAGATATATATATATATATATATATATATATATATATATATATATATATATATAAATATTAGCCGTTTTTTTTTTTTAATGGAAGTAGAGTGTTTGCGTTCGCTTCCACAATGAGCATTGAAGAAGAGATGTGTAGGTGCATTGCAAGCCCGGAAGCTGAATTTTTTTTTGGTCTCCTGTTTCTGGGCTCGGTGTCACTGACAATAGAAGTAATGATAATCGGAGCAAATACTGGACCAAAGTCCGAAAAGTCTAGTAGTATTTAGAAATAGTCTGGGTGACTTGTATAAAGGGGGTCCGTATGGCACTCAGGGCAAGCACCATGCAGTACTGTAGCAGACTCTGTGTAGTAAGGAGAGAACAAGAAGCGTCTCTAAGTGCAGCAGACCACTTTATTTTCTAATAAAAAGTAGGAACACTCACATGGTAGTAGAGTAATAAAAGCATGTAGGGTATTGTGGTGTAGAAACACCATGTGGAACGGCTGTTACTGGTGCCTGTATCGAACATTTTTACCATGATACAGGGAATGGGGGAAGAATTAAAATTATATTAAAAGGGGGGGGCTAAGAATAAAATAATGAAAAAAAAGAAGAAAAATGATAAAAATGAGATGAAAAGCAATGTAGAAAAATATATATAAAAATATGAATTAAAAAAAAAAAATTTTTAAAGTGAAAAATAGACAGAAAAAAGAGTGTAATTGGGGTTGTTATACGGTCATATATAGTAGTGTAAATGATATGACATCACACCTACGCCGACATTGCGAATCAGCGTGTGTTCCAGCTGCCATCTTTATGAGTACATGCATGCCGGCCGGCTCCACATCTATCTCCCTCCTGAACCGCACTCCCTACCATTGAGACGCGGATGATACAGGCACCAGTGACAGCCATTCCACATGGTGTTTCTACACCACAATACCCTACATGCTTTTATTACTCTACTACCATGTGAGTGTTCCTACTTTTTTTATTATATATTAAAGTGGTCTGCTGCACTTAGAGGCGCTTCTTCTTCTCTCTTCAGTGTCACTGACAGCCGTGGGTTCTAAAGCTAGTGCCAGTGGGGGCCCGCAGGAGCCGCTGAGACCAGCCGCTGTTTTAAAACGTGGGCTGAGACTCAAGTGGTTAAGGAGCGGTTTCACCCAACATCTACATCTGAATAATAAAGTGGCTCTGTCAGGAAGCATACAAGCCACCTCCTACAAATTATTCACCACGCGCCTGTGTGAATAAGCCCTTCACACAGGTAGCTAAAGGGCAGCTTCGCTCAATGCCTACAGCTTAATAATAAAATGCACCTGAGGATATTGCATGTTATTGATGAAATGCATAGGGTGGTACTTCTGGTGCCGTCACTTCCGGTTTGCTGGAATGCATGCTGTGAAAATAGCGAGCTTCCAGTTTCAATTCTGTGCATACTCGTCTGCATGTCTAATGCTCTAAGTGCAATTTTATTGATATCTGAGTTAATAAAACATTTGTAGGCTATGAGAGGCTTCTCCTTCTGTTAATGTTTCTGCTATCTGGATCCGAGGGCTTTGAAGATGCATAATAATACTGGATGGAGGGATACTGGGAAGTGACTTTTCCTGTTTGGTAACATATTTCTCCCAACTTCCATTCCTGATCCAGTGGTGCACTTTACATCAACAAGTGGAATTTGTCTTTCTTGTTTAAAGCAAGAGGTCAATTCGGTCGGGTGAATGCGGTGCGTTTTCCTGGACACCCGATGTAAAGGAGCACGTATTTGCATACCTGATGCATGTGGGGAACGCTGAGTTATTAACTCTTTTATATTAATCCATCCTTTTTAACTTGTTTTCTTGTAAAATTCTTTGTTAAATTTTAACAGTTGGTACAGCCATCAAGACAGAAAAAACCCATGGTGGTATTACAAAAAAATAGATAAATGCCTTTAAACAGTCAACAACAAACATTGCCTCGCCTAACATGCACAGGTAGAGTTCGCCAGAAAGCAAACAGATACTAGGACCGGTGAAGTGTAACCCACAGTAAAATACTTATAGACAAAGTGGTAGCCCATGACCTGCCATCCCTCCCCACAGAGAAATAAGATTTTGAAAAAAATAGCCCACTCAATACAACCATGATCTAGCACCTGTTGGAAATCATCTAGGTTGAGTATTTTAATATTCATATTAAGCAATGCTATTGGACGATACGAAGAGTAGTAAAGGGGGTCTTTATCAGGCTTTGTTAGCAGTACTACTTGAGCTTTATAAAAGGAGGCTGGTAAAATTCTAGTCTCCAAGCACTGCCTGTACAGTTGTAGCAGTTTAGGTGTAAGTAATTCCGAATAATGGTTGTACCATTCAACCGGAATCCCATCGGGACCCGGTGATTTATTACTAGGTAAGGAACCAATAGCACCTGCTAGCTCCTCCTCTGTAAAGGGTTCATCCAAGGAGGTGCTGACAGAAACAGGCAGTACTGGGATCTGAATGGTGTGTAGCAGATCAATGAGGACATGTACCTCATAGGGGGGAATGGGAGAGTACAGTGCAGAGTAATAATTCCCAATTGCTTGCATAATCACCCTCCTGACCTTCATCAAAGTACCATCAGAAGAGTAGATACAGGGAATAACTGTATTGGATTATCAGCATTAAGTAAGGCTAGTAGTTTCCCATTTTTATCCCCTTTTTCGAGGAGGCCTTCTGCCCTCTTTTGGAAGACACAATGAGTTAGGTCTTGATAGTGAACCAGAAGTGCTATCCTAGCCATTTGCAGCTCCACCACTGATGAAAAAGCAGCATGAGTTTCATATCCTGAAGGTCCTGGGTTGTCGGATTGTGTCCAAACTAGAAGCCTTAAAAGCTGAAATGTAAGCCCCTCTAGTGGCAGCCTTAAAGGAAGCCCACACCATTGGTGGGGTAGGAGTACCCTCGTTAAGCTCCCAAAACTCCTGGAGGCAAGAGGTAATTGTGGGTCTCACCGAGGGCTCTGCCACCCATCCAGGATGTAACCACCATATAGAAGAGTTCTTACGCAAACCCATAGACCATTCAATTTGTAAGGGAGTGTAATTAGAGATCCCACCTGCTAAATAAGTGGCAATTGTAATCAGGGCAGCACAGTTGAATTGGCAAATGCCAAATCAGATGGGAGGAGGAAGCCTGCACACGAGAAAGATAGGAGTAACCCCGTTCTGCGGGATGTTTGCAGCACCACAACTCTACCAATGCCGAAGAATCCACCCGTTGTTGGAAGTTCCAAGTTCTGTGATCTAGCAAGATTGTAAATTACTAATGCGTAATCTAGAATGTTGTTGGTCACCCGCAACAAACAATTTCAAGGGCAAAAATGTGGCAACCTTCTCTAGAGCCATATAGAGTACCATGATGTGGAAAGAGGGTGGAACATGCATGTTAACCACAGCCAGCAGTTGGGATTCAATTGCAAGGATAACAATTCCCCCCGGGGATCCGTGACCACATGCTCTATAGTACAAATTAACTTTTTATGCAATAATATAACTACTCCTCTAGCATAAGAGGAATAGGTGGAGTGTATGGCTTTCTGTATCCAGTTCTTGTTGAGGGAGAGTGTTCTATTGCCAACCAGATGTGTCTCCTGAAGGATACTGTAGCCGGGGAATGCTTACATTTAGAATTCCACCCCCCTGACATTCCAGGAGAGAATTTTTAAACTACTCCTAAAGCGAAGCACAGAAATCTATCCAAGGATGTGAAAAGGCAGGGGGGGGGGATGCCCAGGGCATAACGGATACTGAGAGTCACACCACACCAGTTAGGCAGCAGCAAAATAGCAGTGCATACAGGTGGAGGTAATTGAGCAGCCGGAGCCAGACTCGGGAAAGGTAACCCCAAAATCAGGCCAGGCTGCCAATATAAAAACAGAAAATGAACAAAGGCAAAACCGCAAAAAGAAAACCAGTAGTCCCAACTCCCTGTTTGCTCCAGCTAAACGTTCCATAGGAAAAAAAAACAGTCCCGGGATTAACCTTAGTCCCTTAACTGAAAGAACCCAGAGCAATCTGATGATGAACACCATGTAGTGCAGCATAGCATCCCTGAGGATTGGGGATCAGTCTCGGGCAATCAAAAAAAAAAAAAAAAACAACTGTAAACATACATCAGGGTGAGAGGGTCTTGTAGACTTGTCATCTGACTGGAAGGAGAATGTCCTCTCCTCTGATGTGAAGACCATGAATTCCAAACCACTCGACAACCCATCAAGCAATGGAATCCAGCCAATTGGCCACCCCAGGAAAGAGTGTGGTGCTGACTCAGCAGGATGGGGCCCAATGGGGACTCTGTGAGCCTGTTCCACCACATACACTGGGGATAAATGTAGACTCAGGAGTTGCTTGAAGAAAGTCTCAGCAAACACCACCGGATTTGGAGCCTTCTGCCTATTCTGGGAGCCCGACCAGCTGGACATTACTTCGCAAGAGGCGATTTTTTTCCTCTTCCTCTGAGCAGGCCATGAGGAGCTTAACCTTATGCTGGAGTTCAGCGAAAGCCTGGGCAGTGCAGGCCGCCGAGTCCTCCACCCCAGATATGTGAGTCTCTGTAGCTGTGAGGCGGGCCCGTTACTGGTCAAGTCCTGCCAGATCAGCCCGCTTTCCAGTGCAAGGTGTCTTATTTTAGTCATCAAGGAGGGCTTATTCTCTTAGATGGCTGCAAGGATCATGAATGTCGCATGGTCTGCTGGGAGCCTGGACACCGCTGGTGGAGAAGAACCGTTCGGATCTGAATCCATGTCCCCAGCTATCCACCACTCTGCACCATCACCAAGACTGCTGTGGGAGAAGTGACAGGCAAGATTGCGGCCGCATGTGTCTTCGGGGCTGGAGCTGGTGGCCGATTTCCTCCCTGAGGAACCTCCACCGGATATGGAGAAGACTGGTGGGCACCAACAATTTGCTGTACATAACTCCATATTTCTAGCAGTGTATGCAATGAATGACCGTAAGGCTTCCCACCTGTTAGCTAGGTGTCTCATCACACAGCGGAAGCAAAAGAATGTTGCATCACTTCCGCTTTCAACACAAAGCATGTGGTTACTTTCACACCTGCAAATCGTATAGTGTTGCCATTTTTTTTTTTTTGTCTAACCCCTGTATCTGTTCGCTAAGCCTACACTGAGTATGTAGATGGCTGGCCTGTGTCTGCTACACTTATGCAGAGGGGACACAGACGCAGCCCGTATGGGTGGTCAGATGTAAACAGACCGCCTGTCTGTTTATACCTGACTGCCATCTGATCCACTAGGCGGATGGGAAACGCATCCCCATCTGTCTGTTTCTAGCGGATAGGATCAGATCGGATATATGTGGTTGTAAACGGACACATCTGTTTATATCCACCGCTCCATAGAGGAGACTTGAGGGTCTGATCAGGTCTGCCTGAAAAATGGGCTGGCAGACCTAATCGGTCCGCTCGTGTGAAAGAGGCCTTAACCTCCCTGGCGGTATTCCCGAGTGTAGCTCGGGGTAAAGTTTCAGCACCACAAGGTAACCCCGAGCTACACTCGGGAATACACTGCAGTGCTGCTCCGGGATCCCTCGATCACTTACCTTTTACTGCGCTCCCGCGATGTCCCTCCTGCAGTGTCCCCGTCAATGTCCTCTGGCGGATGCCGGCATCTGTCTTCTGGGTTCCGTTCCCTGCGAGCGTCGGGACGTACATGAAACGGCAGGAAATTTGAAAATGACAAAAAGTGGCATTCACTGAAATCACATAGTAAAACATTCCTGTATCAAACCATTTCACATACATTTTGTCCCGAGTGCTTTGTCCGGCGCCCTGCCTGCATTTTTACTGGTCTTTCTGCCTGGAAACTGAGAAACGTCCATGGATTCCAAAAAGCGTCCCTTTAGGTCAGACGTGGTTTTAGACCGGCTAGAGAACAGCGATAGTAAATCAGAACCACTTGCAGAATTGAGTGATAATGATTCGTGGGGGAAATTCGTCATCAGACACTGAAAACGATTTTGCAACTTTGCTCAGTGATGTGCGAACTTGGCGCTCTATTTCACATTTCAGTGTTTTTGGTTTGATTATATTATTTAATTAAATGTATTATTATTATATTATTGTTTTTTATGATTATTAAATTATAATTTATGATTTTGTGTTTCAAATTTTATCCTACCCGGGATGTTTACTAGACTCTTGTTCGGACAGATTTCAGTGAGTTATTCCTAAAAATTACAGGCCTACAATAAAAAAAAAAATACATATTTCCATGCAAAAAATGTACCGTTTTGAGCACAGAAATATGGACATAATCAGACCGCTAGGGAGGTATAAGCACTGTTTTTAGTTTTGACTTAGTTGTTATCAAAGTGTACCTGTTGGTTCATTTACAAGCCTCCATCTATAAACTCGTCACCATGCAGATGCTGAGAGAAGAGATCTTGCACTCCGCTCTCTCCTTATCCCCCGTGTGACAGCTCTGGGCCAATCACCATGCAGTAGTTTTGTCACATGTAAAGGAACTAGCGTGTTCCCCTATAACTCTCCTAGATTGTAAGCTCCCAGGATCAGGGCCCTTCTAACGGTCTTGTATTGAACTGTATTGTTGCTGTATTGTCTCCCGTTATATTGTAAAACGCTGAGCAAACTGTTGGCGCTATATAAATCCTGTATAATAATAATATATAATATATAAGTCCTGTATAATAATAATATATAAATCCTGTATAATAATAATAATAACTCGAAGTCCCGCCATCAGGATATTGAAAGTTGAGGAAAGACAAGTGTGTGCTTCTGGGGAGGTCGATACTAAAAAGAACCTGATATGAGCCCTGCATGGACAAAACACGGGCTTGCTTTAAATTACATAAGCAGGAAGATGATCACAAAATGGAAAGTAACTTTCCCTTAGATAAACTTTTCACAGCAGTTACACAATCCAGCAGAAAATGCCCCCGCTTTATAGATCCCTGATAAAAATAGCTGCTGTGTAAGGTCACATGGTGCATTTTTAGGTTTTTTTTTTTTTACGGCCTCCAGATTCCTGTCCTATTTGGACACAATCCGGATTTGTTTTATGATGCAAGGGTCAGATATCTGCTACACACGTGGCCAACCTTAATGATTTAAGAGGTGAGCACATGGGTGCTTGTATACAGAGTGGAAGTTTACATACTGTTGTGCACACCGCTCGCTACACGAGGGATAGAGACCTTTTGGTTTAAAATTTTCCGCAATAAAAACTCAATTTGTATCATAAACTATAAAAAGGTTGGGAGAGTTTTCTACAGGATAATATTTTAGGCACTTTCACCTAATTGCATCACAACAGTGTATGTGCATTGTACATATAGTACCTTGAAAAAGTATTCATACCCCTTGAAATGTTCCACATTTTGTCATATTAAAACCAAAAACGTAAATGTATTTTATTGGGATTTTATGTGTTACACCAGCACAAAGTGGCACATAATTGTGAAGTGGAAGAAAAATCATAAATGGTTTTCAAATTGTTTTTACAAATATCTGAAAAGTGTGGCATTAATACTGTGGTGTTTGAATTTTTTTCTGTGGTGCCTAATAAATCTTTTTTTCTCTTCGGGGTATTGGGGTAATAAGTGCATATGCCGCCCCGTTGCACCTTCAGAAAACCATTATCAATTTGCCTTCATGTAAAGTTTTTAGTTCATATTTGCGTGTCAGTGATTCTGGCCTCCAGAGATTCAATCTATGGATTGAATGCCATGCACTGTTGTCCTGCTATCTCCATCATGAGGGGTTTCTTCCACCCTCTCTGAATTTTTTTTTTTTTTATATTTTGGCGAATGTAATATAAAGAACTGATACACAAGGGTGGGCTGGGGCACTCCACAGTACTGAGGCAGTGAAATTAAAAACATTTAAAAAAAAAAAAACATAGGTGGAGACACCCATAAGTTCCAGGTAGACCGGAAACAGCCAGGAATTACTGCGGGAGAAGGGGTTGGGGGTCTTACTGTTGGAGCATCATATAAAAATCTTACTCTGCCCTCAGTGCCCCCAAGTCACATATTTTGGACTGTCCCCTTTAATGGTACAGTACATACTACAGCAAACACTTAGACGTGTTGCTCTCTAAAAACAATAAATACTTTATACTCATCCTAGGTCTCAATCTGCTGGTGTCTTGGCCAGTAATGCACATCCTGTATTAGAATGTCCCCAATCTGGATGAAGGAGCATGGGGCACAGCAGACAGCAGCATTGTTGTTCTGCAGTAACCGCAACTTTTTTTTTTTTTTTACATAGTTTTTATGTAAATAAAAGCTAATCATTGTAAGCACCCCTGTCACCGTTAAATGGTTTGTCTCAACACTCTAAACGGATACATTTGTAGGGGAGCTTGTTCTTTTGAAAAACAGACTTACTGACCAAATCACCAGATAAAAATCAAGAGGCTTAAAAAAAAAAAGAAAAAAAAAAAGGTAAATGCAGCCATCACATCTAAAAATTGTTAAGCTGTATTATCATAAATATTTGCTTTTGGGTTTAATAATGCTTTAATGACTTTTATTGTATACTTTTGTTTTACATAAATTCAGAGTGCTCCCCTTCCCTGGCATGGAGAAATTGTTTTGCAAATGTCCATTGCTGTATTAATTCATCATTTGATTTATTTTAGGGACCCATACCCAGATCCATACTATGACCTAGAGATGGACCGATATTGGCGAGGTGGGCAATATGAGAACTTCCGTGTGCAGTACACTGAAGCGGAGCCTTTTCGCTATAGAGTAAGTAAAATCACAGATCAGGGCATGTCCAGTCCACATTGCACCCATATGCACAAAGAGACAAAGCGTTCCTGTTTTAGTCTAAATCAGCCATTGTCAAACAAGACTTCTCAACCATTCTCAAATCTGTGCCTAAACTACAAATCAGAGCTTTAGCTTGCATAGGGCTGTGGGCTGCCTGTGTGACTTCTCTGGATTGGCCCAGAGATTTCTTATGTGAAAGGATCGCTTGCTTCTCCATATACAGAAGTACTGGGTTTTGGCTCTCAATGCTGAATAAAGCCATGATAACGCAGAAGGGGAGTATGAGCTGCTGGAACGTGTTTGGCTGCTAAAAGTACACCTGTGTATTACCCTAAAAGGGTGTTGAAAAGCAGCAATGTGTAATATATCCTATCATTCCCCCTTATAAATTATAATGTAATCCTTAAATCGTGTGAGTTTAGTCCTTGCAATTGCCTGATTTATCTATTGATACCTGTAACGGAACCGAATCAGTCTGCGCTTGGGTACGTCTGTTAGAATACCGCTTCCCTGTCCGAACACCGACAACAGACACCACAGATTTGAAGTAAGCCAGAAAAGTAGACTAGTTTATTTGAACACAGATACAAGATATATACACTCGGGACAAATCTCCCCTCTCTGCATAACGACGCAGGGCAAGGCAATCTACATTTAGTAACAAGAGACACACAGGTATTCAAACTTCACTCCAGCAGACAGTCCCATCAGGAGGGAGGGCTGGAGACAACCCCCCCAGTAAGCTAATATACATAAACACATACATTCCATAATAGTTTGCTCCCAAGCACGACAAACAATAGAACAATGGGATGCAACCACATGGCATTAAACAATCCACACCCCCCCCCCCCCCCCCCCACCTATCTCCTAGACATGTCTACACAATATTAGGACAGATCACCCTGTACCCCTAACAGGCACGGGGTGATTTACACTTAAGAGAGATATGGGGAGCTGAGACAGGGGTCTCTCAAAGTGAGCTGGGTTCCATGGGCCCCCCACCCAAAGTGACTCTCGTCACAATACCAAGTTGCCACATGCCAGTTGAAAGTTGAGTCCAGACTTGCAGTCAGAGTGCTTGCTTTGGTTACTGGTTAGGTGCGAAGATATTTAGTGGATGCACAGAAGAGAAGAGAACTTGGTGTAGGCATTGAGAATGTGGATGTTGGTAGTCAAATAAGCAGGCATGGGGGGAGGGCACAGTTTTATGAGTAGTTAGGGTTGTCCTGAAAAACCACTTTAACAGCCTAACACCAGCCATAGGAATACAGTTGAGCTCAAAATTTTGCATACCCTGGCAGAAATTGTGAACTTTTGGCATTGATATTAAAAATATGACTGATCATGCCAAAAAACTTTTATTTAGGATAGTGATCATATGAAGCCATTTGTTATCACTTAGTTGTTAACAGAAATCACCCAAATGGCCATGATCAAAAGTTTCCATCCCCTAGAATGTTTGGCCTTAGTACAGACACACAAGGTGACACGCACAGGTAAAAATGGCAATTTAAGGTTAATGTCCCACATCTGTGGCTTTTTAAATTGCAATTCGTGTCTGTGTATAAATAGTCAATGTGTTAGCTCTCATGTGGATGCATTGAGCAGGCTAGATACTGAGCCATGGGGAGAAGAAAAGAACTGTCAAAAGACCTTTGTAACAAGGTAATGGAACTTTATGAAGAAGGAAACAAATAGCCAAAGCCTTGAATGTGCCAGACAGCACTGTTCAATTGCTTATGATGAAGTGGAAAATTCATAGATCTCTTGACACTAAGCTAAGGTCAGGTAGACCAGGAAAGATTGCAGCCACAACTGCCAGAAAAATTGTTTGGGATACCCACAGGTAACCTCTGTGTGGTTGTTTCAAGGAGCACAATATGAGAGTACTCAAACAAAAATTATCTGCATGGTCGAGTTACCAAAAAAAAAAGCCTTTACTATGTTAATGCCACGAAAAAGCCCAGTTACAATATGGCTGACAACACCTTGACACACCTCAGCTTCTGGCACACCATAATGTGGAATGATAGGACCAAAATAGAGCTTTATGATCACAGCCGTAGGAGCTATGTTTGGAGAGGGGTTAACAAGGCCTACGGCTACAAGAATATCATTTACACAGTGAAGCATGGTGGTGGCTGATTGGTGTGTTTTTTTTGTTTTTTTGGAGAGGGGGGAGCTCTAAAGGCATGGGGAATCTTGTGAAAATTGATTGCAAGATGAATGCAGCATGTTATCAGAAAATTCTGGCAGACAGCTTGTGTTCTTGTGCATGAAAGCTGCACATGGGACACTCTTGGATTTTCTAGCACAACAGTGACCCCCAAGCAAAAGGCCAAGTTGACCCTCCAGTGGTTACAGCAGAAAAAGGTGAAGGTTCTGGAGTGGCCATCAGTCTCCTAATCTTAAAATCATTGAGCCACTCGATGCCGAGACGAATAGGCAGCTGTACCACCTACAAGAATTTGGGGTTCTCATAGACGGCCATTACAAAATACTGCCATTAATGCTAAAGGGGGCAACACACAGTATTAAGGACTAAGGAGATGCAGACTTTAATAGGGGTCATTTTATTTATTTACTTGCCAGTTTTAGTTTTGTTTTTTTCCATCATCCAATCACATGATCACTGTGACAGCCATTTACAGTGATCACATTTTCAGGAAGCCAATGCAATGCCTCCAGTCTGTACGATCTCTTACAGGCCCAAGGGGAAGGGGTTAAGTTATGATTACTCATTGTATTTATATTTTGCCTCTGACATGTCTTTCTTACCTCTTTCCCAGGATAGAGAAAGGGAGAGGGATAGGGACAGACAACGAGACAGAGACCGGGATCGAGACAGAGAGCGGCGCCAGCGAGAGAGAGAACGTGAGCGGGAGAGAGAGAGAGACCGCCAGAAGCGGAAAGACGAATGGGAGCGTGACCGGAGCAAGCGCGATGAGAAGGAGAGACAGAAAGAGAAAGAAAAGGAGAAAGATAAGGAGAAGAAGCTTCGGTCTCCACTTCTGCCCAGGTTTGTGATCTTCTGTTCCATCCACTGAGCAAATCAGAAATATATTTTATACTAACCACATACATCGCAATCTGATCATACAATATCTCTTAGATTTACAGACAACTGTGTAAAGGAAAGAAATACATATTTGGATAAAAGTTAAATCAAGACTGGATTATTCCTGGTCGCCATGGCGACTTAAAAAAAAAAAAAAAACCCTCTGATGACATGGTCTATAATTGGCCCAACCTCACCCCCAGAACATTTGTCTGTGGAGCAGGCACAGTAGCTAGGCCCTAATAATTAACAGGCTGGAATGCCCCAGCCTGCAGATCTGTGTATATGACAATAGAATGGCTGGCTGATGGCGTATAGGGCAATAAAATGGACGGCTGATGGCGTATTGGGCAATAGAATGGCTGGCTGATGGCGTATATTGCAATAGAATGGCTGGCTGATGGCGTATAGAGCAATAGAATGGCTGGCTGGCTGATGGCATATGGGGCAATGGACTAGCTGGCTGTTGGCGTATAGGGCAGTATAATAGCTGGCTGATGGCATATAGGGCAATAGACTAGCTGGCCGATGGCGTATAGGGCAATAGACTAGCTGGCCGATGGCGTATAGAGCAATAGACTAGCTGGCCGATGGTGTATAGGGCAATAGACTAGCTGGCCGATGGTGTATAGGGCAATAGACTAGCTGGCCGATGGTGTATAGGGCAATAGACTAGCTGGCCGATGGTGTATAGGGCAATAGACTAGCTGGCCGATGGCGTATAGGGCAATTGAACAGCTGGCCGATGGCGTATAGGGCAATAGAATAGCTGGAACCTATAAGCCTCCAGAATTCCTCCCTTTTCACTTCTTATCCACATGGTACATGGTGAAACTGTCTTCAAATTGTCAGCAGTGTCAGATAACAGCTGTGTGTGGTGACCAAGCTTTGTGAATAGAATTTGATTTTGGTGCCATTAGGACTTGCTTTCTCCTGAATTTTCATTGTATTTGCAAATTGTTGTTTGTGAATAGTACTTTCTTGGCAACCATTGGTTTTAGGAATTCTTTAAAAGAATGGTGTATATAATCATAGCTAGGAAGTGGTGATGTCACTCCTGTAAAATATTTCTGACGAGCAATGTCCTCATTCCTGTGATGATTTTTCTATGGCGACTTCAATCAAGAGTTCTGGCTACTCTGCTGCTTTTGCTGGTCTGTACACAGCAGTTATTTGGATCAGTGTATCTTCTGCAGTAGCGTCAGAGGCCCTACCCAGACTTACTGGATTAAATGATTGCGGGATTGACCTGGAATGTGTCCTGTGGACACTGGGCTCTTCCTTTTTTTTTTTTTTTTTATTAGTCAGTTTCCAGACCTTCACATACTGGTTGGTTAGCCACGGAGCTCCTTCTAGGTCCAAAGCCATGGCACAGCCTCAGGTGCAACCCTGTCCCTGAAGACTCACTTGGTGACTAAGGCCAGCTGGGTTGAAGCACCACAATCCACTTTATTATATGCGCCATTGGGCGCCTTTTCAAATTTATAGCCTCCACTGGTTTCACATTGGTAAGGGTTAAGAGTGAGTGATTGAATGTGGATGCAATCCATAGGGTAGAATGATGCAGCATTATGCACTCTTCCTCTCCTTTAGGCCTAGAGAAAGCACCATCTCTCTACTATTCCTTTTGTTTGAAGCAACAATTTTATCTCCAGTCTCTGGGCTGTTTCCAGTGCTTTTCCTGCAGTGACTTGGCCAACACCACTTGCCACCCTTGTCAGCCCGAACTGCCCAGATTTGTAAGTATTTTAGGCTTTTCTGGTCACTGGGTTTAGTTTGATATCACTGTGTGAAAGCAGTATGTCTTCTGTAAGATGCAGAGTGGACAGTCCCACTGCAATCGGTGACCTACGTCCATACCTACCTAGCAGTTAAGAAGAATCAGATTCCCAGAATCCGGAACCTGCTATGCCTATTATTACAGGTTCTTCCTCAATCAAGTCATCTTCCACTCCATGAGAGGGTGCCATGGTTTCACCAATGTCCATAGGGACCTTCTTGTCCACTCCAAACGTTCCCTGGTGACATTGCCTGTAGAGATAGTCTCAGATCCCACTGAGCCCTCAAGCCTTATGGAACCTGCAACTCCTTTTACCATCTCTGATTGAGAGTCCCAACAATGAGACTGTGTTGGATGCATTTCATTTCCTGTAGGTGACCAGGAATTGTGGGAGATTGTTTTGAGCATTACTGAGGCAGTGCGTGCAAAGCTGCACTTGTAGGATTAGCCTGTTAATAGGCTTTCAGAGTTTTATTTCGTATGATGCGTGGGAACATCCTGCAGGATTTTGAGCTCCACCCACCAGTGTTAGAGCTTTCCTCTTTTCCAAGGGAGTTTATAAACTGGTAGAGGCTCCAGTGGTGTACCTCAACAGGCACATCTCCATGCAGGTGCATGGTGTGCTCACATTCCAAGATTTTGATGACAGTTGTTCCCTACTTTCATCATAGTTCAGATAAGCTGGTGTGGCACTCTGCCCTATATTGGTGGAAACCTCATGCTGCCAAACCTTTTCAGAATGGATGAAAATCATCAGGGTGGACCCTTCTGTAGTTTTGGGTACGTCCTTGTCTCACAGGGCGATTGGCACAAAGGTCTGAAGCCTTGCACTTCAGCTGTAATTGCCTGTTGCAAGCTTGGGTCTGATGTCTGTTCAAATGGCTGTGTGCCTGGGATGCTGATGATCAGTCCAAGGGACATTGACTTTGCTAGCCTTTTAAGAGATGTCATCTCTTCAGACCTTCTCACGACACTGTCATTAGAAATACATCTGGTGGTCATAGCATACTTCTTCCCCAACGCAGGTCTTTCGAGATGTGCTATCCTTCTCCTTCCACAGTTGTTGCACCTATGCTTTTGGAAACCTCTTGCCATCCAGACCATAGAGTCCAGTCCAGAGGCCATGTAATCCCAATGTTAATACTTCTGCATGAAGGTCTATCCCACCACTTCTACAAGTAGGGAGATTTGATCATCTCTATGGATCCTTTTACGCATTTGGAACCCTGTGACTGAACCCTCTAGTCAAGTACCTCTGTTGACTGTGCTTTATCTTAAAAAGCTGTTGTAAGCTGTCCAAACCCCGAGTTTGTGTTCCTATTCTAGTAGGAATTTGTTTGGTGGGGTGTTTCACTACACAGTACTCCATCCTCACTCCAAGAGAATTCTGTCTTTAGACTCTGCTGGGCTCCTTTTATGTCACCTGGTATCCTTCAGCCTTTCCCATCTGATGAGGAATATCCGGACCTTCAAGATTGAGCTAAAACAGTTCCTACTGTGCCCTCACCTGATAAGGATCTGAATTCTCAGAGTCCCCTGGCGACTCCAAACATTCCTGACTTTCTTGATTCCCAAGTCTACCCTAGTGTTCTTTCTTGGCATACTTTTTTTTTGGATTAGGAAGCCCTCCCTGAAGGCCAGCTTACAGGTCTCTTGTGGCTTTCTCCTTCGGAGGGGCCTTTCTTCTGCAAACTGATCTCAGCTTCCCTGTTGTCTAGTGCTGGTGCCCATGGGTCTCCAAAGGGAGGTTGGTTCAGCCTAAGTCTTCGTTCAAACGTTCAGTCTCTGTGGAGGTTGGGTATTCCCCCCTCACTTTTAGAAAATGCCTCCCCTCTGTCCACCTTCAGGCCAGGAGGGGTATCACAAAATATCCTTCTAACAGGGTTTCTCCTTCCTTCTCAAAATCTCATGCCCTGTTGGCCCCTACTTCTGTAACTGTAAGACAAGCCATCTAGGAGGTCTCCTTGGACCTAGTAGTTCTTGTGGTACTCAGTCTATAGGGGTGACCTGTTCTGGATATTGAATACTAGGTGTTTGGTCTAGTTGCCTTTTTAAGGCTTTGGGTTTATCCACCTATCTGGTGGGTTGTTGGACTCTGCCAGTCGTTACATGTCCATGCTCAGGACCCCTCAGGAAGTATCCTTAACTTGATGGTTTTCTACCCTAGTCTGGAATTCCATGATGGTTATCTGTGGTTCCCTCTTGTTAGTGGTAGATCCCCTGAATCTTCTCCCCATATGGCTTTTTTTCAGGCATTGGTCTTTCAGGTACTTGGTATTACTGTTTGAGTTCTTACACCTGGACAGCTTTTGGACGTCCCAGCAATTTAACAAAAAAAAAAAACCCATGTTCATGGATGAATAGGAAATTATATCTTTCTTTGGACCCTCTTGAGGGGCTCAGGTTCCAGCCTTCTGTGTTGTCTTTTTTTTTTTTTTTTCTTAGCCCATTTATTCCTTTCTCATAAAAATGAGGCAAGCTGGGTAGAGTCTGAGTTATCCTGGAAGCTGGCTTACCTTTATGTTAGCAGTGTCTGGTTCTCCTGTAGGCAGCAGTATAACCCAATGATTTAGAATTCCCATGTCCCTCAATGGATTCCAAAAAAAAAGGTTTTACAGGGTGTACAAAAATCTGGTTTCATATTTGGAGAGTGGTGATGTCATCTCTGTTCATTAGTCTTTTCTGCCTTTGCGCCTCTCTCCTTGGATTAACTCCACACAACTGTTTAAGTATTGCGGTCCTCGTTTGGGAAGTTTCCTGTATAGGTGAAAGGAGGTCAGACACACAGCTGAATTCTCGGCAAGGCTCACTCCCCTTAAATTCTGCAGATTTCAGAGTCCTGTCATGCTGGTGGAGCTGAAATTCAGACTCTACTTTCACTTTGCTCTATAGCTAAAAGTTTTCAATGCTGTAATAATTAGGTGAGAGTTGACGTCACTGAATTCCCCTGGTCAGAGCAGTGCATGTTTACCTGAGCTGTACTTTCCTGAGTGTCAGCTGGTCACTGGGGGCATGCCGTGTAATTTTTTTTTTTCTTTCCCTCCAGCATGAGCCTCTTATTCTTTTGGTTGAAAATTGTCTCTGACCGCCGGCTTTTCTGCTTTGCTCCTGACACTCCTCCCAATGTTAAAGGGACAGCACTGCCACATTTCTTAAAGGAGAAAACATAGAAATTGTCAGTTCTGCTCTGACCCTGCACAGCATTGAGAACTGCGGAGTCCACGGAGTTTGTACCTTTCCTGCTGTGGGTATCCAGTCTGGACATTTCTTGGCTCTTTAAAAGACCCTGTCAGCAAATTGTGATTGCAAATGAAATGGCATGGCTTTTGTTAAATAGTTTTTGTTTTTTTTTTCCTTTTACAGTACTCCCGGTCCTGTACGCTCATCTAAGAGCCCCACACCACAACATCCCTGCTGTCACTTTATTTGGTGTTCCACTCAGTTTTACGTTCATTATAGGGGGCTGACTTATCGCTAAGCTGCATCTACAGCTTCTGTCCAATGCGACTGCCCTTACTGGCCATTGGGGCAATCATATTGTGGTGTGAAGTCAGGGGTGGTTGGGCCGCAGTAACCTGAATCCAAACCAGGGAATGATAGTTTGGTCGGTCTGCACACTTGTTCCATAAGAGACTTGTCTTGAAACCAGTGGATCACAGCCATGCATCTACGATTTTTAGAAGTGGGTTACCAGTTGGACCCTCCCCACCCCAGTGGATCACAGCCATGCATCTACGATTTTTAGAAGTGGGTTACCAGTTGGACCCTCCCCACCCCCCACCCCAGTGGATCACAGCCATGCATCTACGATTTTTAGAAGTTGGTTACCAGTTGGTCCCTCCTCACACCCCACCCCACCCCAGTGGATCACAGCCATGCATCTACGATTTTTAGAAGTGGGTTACCAGTTGGACCCTCCCCACCCCACCCCAGTGGATCACAGCCATGCATCTACGATTTCTAGAAGTGGGTTACCAGTTGGTCCCTCCCCACCCCCCCACCCCAGTGGATCACAGCCATGCATCTACGATTTTTAGAAGTGGGTTACCAGTTGGACCCTCCCCACCCCAGTGGATCACAGCCATGCATCTACGATTTTTAGAAGTGGGTTACCAGTTGGACCCTCCCCACCCCAGTGGATCACAGCCATGCATCTACGATTTTTAGAAGTGGGTTACCAGTTGGACCCTCCCCACCCCAGTGGATCACAGCCATGCATCTACGATTTTTAGAAGTGGGTTACCAGTTGGACCCTCCCCACGCCCCCACCCCAGTGGATCACAGCCATGCATCTACGATTTTTAGAAGTGGGTTACCAGTTGGACCCTCCCCACCCCCCACCCCAGTGGATCACAGCCATGCATCTACGATTTTTAGAAGTGGATTACCATTTGGACCCTCCCACTCCATGTTTCCTTTCAAGCCCAGTGACTTTATATATTTTGGTTACTATGACGGCTCTAGGTGGTTGGGTTACTCCTGCACAGGCAGCTGATTCCAGTGACCATGGATGTTTTCCTTGGAAAATCAGCTTTTGGTTTTCAAGCAAAGAGTAGTTTTTGGAAGATATGTTTAGGGAAGGTTTTTTGGGGGTTTTTTTGATTTACAATTATAAGGTGAATTAGTGAAATTTAAAAGGTTAATATTAAGTACTGCCAATATCCACTCTAGGAGGTTAGGTTATGGAAATGTTTATCAATATTTATTGATGATCTGAGCACAATAACAGGTGATCTATTTGCATCTCTTCAACCTAACATCCTATTGTTAACTTGTTCAAGTCAATCCTACATTAAAAATACAAGTCCCGCTTAAATAATACTTGGCCTCTCTTCCTTCCCATTAAAAACCCTGATTAAAAATACTACAGAAATTAAACATTTTGGGGGGAAAAAGTACATACCTTGCACCCTAGCTTCCAGCGTGCTTGTATAGACCGCAGTGGCATCAATGGGCCTTCTTGCAAGATCCTAGGAAGGCTGAGGATCTCAAATCTCATGGGAAGATGCTACATGAGAATTGCATGGAACTTCCTTTTTCATGTCCTCTGCTTCCTCCTTCACAGAGTTATTTTTAATCCTGCAGTGAAGGGTGTATGTTACATAATGTTTTTGTCTCGAAGGTTTGATCAGTTGGAACTGACCCAGTAGAATTCTACAGTTATATAATTTTTTGCTGAGTATTTTTTTTAGTTCCTTGGGGTGGTGGGTAGCCTTTGAGGACAGACACGCTCACCTTTGTCATACCGCTTACTTCTTTTTTAAGCAGTACAGTGTTACTTGTTTGGTTACATAACAGGTTTTTGTCCTCAAACAATTGCATTTTTTCTTTAGGTAATTGAAGTTTGCTGGGAAACTTTGATGTCCCGTAATAGAACCCCTCCTTCTCTACTCTAACTTCTACCTGGGAAACTCAGGAAATGCAGACTAAAGGGACATTGTGCATTTCTATGGAGTATTTTATTATTCGGGAAACTTGGGTTTCACCATTTTTTTATATAATAATTTTTTATATAATCTATACAGGCAGTCCCTGGGTTATGAGCAAGATTTGTTCTTAAGGTCAATTTATATGCAAGTTGGGACAGGTACAATTTTTAAGTGCAACTCCAGCCAAAGCATTTTGGAAGGATGTGAAGTCCATAGCTCATTTGAATTGCTCTTTTACTTGTCAATCTAATGCAGGCCATAGATGGGGAGAAAAACTGCAGATTTTTCTTTTAAAAAACGAAAAATCGGTTGTTCAAGTGGCCGACGTTACCATCAATGGTAAAAAAAATCGGCCGATTTTCTACCCGTCTAGAGCCGCAAAAAGTGTCCCTGCAGAGAGCTCTGCTATTTCTTTGACAGTTCTCTGACAGTTCCTTGACATTTATAGAAGTTGCAACAATGTATCTATTTGTTTCCATTTAGGATACAGATGTTTTTATTCGGAAACAAATAGATACAATGTTTCAACCGCTGTAAATGTCAAGGAACTGTCAGAGAACTGTCAGAAATAGCGGAGCTCTCTGCAGAGACACTTTTTGCTGGACTGGAATTCTTCTTATTTTCATCCTACTTCTTCTTCTTCTTCATCCTCATCCTCTTCTTCTTCTTCCTCATCCTCTTCTTCCTCATCCTCTTCTTCTTCTTCATCCTCATCCTCTTCTTCATCCTCTTCCTCTTCTTCATCCTCATCCTCTTCTTCTTCATCATCCTCATCCTCTTCTTCTTCTGCATCCTCATCCTATTCTTCTTCATCATCATCCTCATCCTCTTCATCATCCTCATCCTCTTCTTCTTCATCCTCATCCTCCTCTTCTTCTTCATCCTCATCCTCCTCTTCTTCTTCATCCTCATCCTCTTCTTCATCTTCTTCATCCTCATCCTCTTCTTCATCCTCATCCTCTTCTTCATCCTCATCCTCTTCTTCATCCTCATCCTCTTCTTCATCCTCATCCTCTTCTTCTTCCTCATCCTCTTCTTCTTCCTCATCCTCATCCTCTTCTTCATCATCCTCATCCTCATCCTCTTCTTCTTCCTCATCCTCTTCTTCTTCCTCATCCTCTTCTTCTTCCTCATCCTCTTCTTCTTCTTCATCCTCATCCTCTTCTTCTTCATCCTCTTCTTCTTCATCCTCTTCTTCATTGTCTTCCTCTTCTTCTTTTTCTTCTTTTTGTCTTCCTCTTGCAGGTCACTGCTCATGCGCAGATTTTTTATCGGTAAAAAATCGGCCGATTTGCCCACTAATTGCCGCGAAAATCGGCCGATCGGCAAAATCAGCCGATTTTTTTCCAACTTTACCGAATAAAAAAACGGCCAAAATACCGAAAAACGGTTGACCAAATCGCCCACTAACGATCCGAAAATCGGCCGATTTTATTTTCGGCCGAAAAATCGGCCGATTTTCGACCCATCTATGGCCTGCATAAGTGTGGATATACAAATCACATTTGTTTGCAACGTGTTCTTTGTCAAGCTCAATGAGAATCAAACAGGTGTAATCTTTTATCAATCAGGATAAAACCACTTTCCTGGAAACTACTACAAATGTATCCCAGCAACCAGTGTATATACAAATGTATCCCAGCAACCAGTGTATATACAAATGTTCCTCTCTATAGACCAATGAACCTTTTATATGTAGAAGTCCTTTGTTAAATTCTGGTTCACACAGTTTTTCCATTTACATAATCCCAACACTGTGTCAGCCGAAAGTAGCGGAATGGATGACGGCTATCCCTGCTTATCTAGAAAAAAATAAACAATAATTAACTACCGTATTTTTCGCTCAATAAGACGCACTTTTTCCCCCCCAAAAAAAGGGGGGAAAATGTCAGTGCGTCATACGGAGCGGCCAGTCCGGTATTTCCACTGCCGTCGTGTCAGAATACCGGGCCGGCCGCTCAGCTCTGCAGCGGGACCTTACCTGTTCCTCTATCCAGCGGGACCTTACCTGTTCCTCTATCCAGCGGGACCTTACCTGTTCCTCTATCCAGCGGCGCGCTGTCTTCCCGGCTGCTGTAGTGTGGGCGCTCGGCTTGACAGCCGGGTGCCCAGTGCGCATGCGCAAGAAGCGGTGCTCTTTGTGAATGGTAAGGCGGCACCTGGGACACATGACAGGTCCCAAAAGCCGCCGGACCAATCACAAAGCGCAACACTTCTCGCTCTTGCGCACTGGGCACCCGGCTGTCAAGCCGAGCGCCATTACAGAAGCCGGGAAGAGAGCGTGCGGCTGGATAGAGGAACAGGTAAGGTCAAAGAACAACTCCACGGAAGTAAAATTCAGGTACCCACTCCCCCCCCCCTCCCCAAAGGTCAGCAGTCATCTCCTGTACTGTCCACAGTCTCTGGTCATCTCCTGTACTGTGTCCGCAGTCTCTGGTCATCTCCTGTACTGTGTCCGCAGTCTCTGCTCATCCCTGTGCTGTCCGCAGTCTCTGGTCATCCCTGTGCTGTCCGCAGTCTCTGGTCATCCCTGTGCTGTCCGCAGTTTCTGCTCATCCCTGTACTGTCCGCAGTCTCTGCTCATCCCTGTACTGTCCGCAGTCTCTGCTCATCCCTGTACTGTCCGCAGTCTCTGCTCATCCCTGTACTGTCCGCAGTCTCTGCTCATCCCTGTACTGTCCGCAGTCTCTGGTCATCCCTGTACTGTCCGCAGTCTCTGGTCATCCCTGTACTGTCCGCAGTCTCTGGTCATCTCCTGTACTGTCCGCAGTCTCTGGTCATCTCCTGTACTGTCCGCAGTCTCTGGTCATCCCTGTGCTGTCCGCAGTCTCTGGTCATCCCTGTACTGTCCGCAGTCTCTGGTCATCCCTGTACTATGTCCGCAGTCTCTGGTCATCCCTGTGCTGTCCGCAGTCTCTGGTCATCCCTGTGCTGTCCGCAGTCTCTGGTCATCCCTGTGCTGTCCGCAGTCTCTGGTCATCCCTGTGCTGTCCGCAGTCTCTGGTCATCCCTGTGCTGTCCGCAGTCTCTGGTCATCCCTGTACTGTCCGCAGTCTCTGGTCATCCCTGTACTGTCCGCAGTCTCTGGTCATCCCTGTACTCTCCGCAGTCTCTGGTCCTCTCCTGTACTGTGTCCGCAGTCTCTGGTCATCCCTGTACTGTCCGCAGTCTCTGGTCATCTCCTGTACTGTCCGCAGTCTCTGGTCATCTCCTGTACTGTGTCCGCAGTCTCTGGTCATCTCCTGTACTGTCCGCAGTCTCTGGTCATCCCTGTACTGTCCGCAGTCTCTGGTCATCTCCTGTACTATGTCTGCAGTCCATTAGTTCAGAATATTTTTTTTCCTGTTTTCAACCTCTAAAATCTAGGTGCGTCTTATGGTCAGGCGCGTCTTATGGAGCGAAAAATACGGTACATATACACAATCTAACCAAGCTTACAAAAACAAGTACAGATCATAATCCTTATTTGGACAATTGGATTGTCCCTATTAATCCACCAGACTTCCTGCTTTTTCAAGGAAAAAATCCTGTTACCATCCCCTCTGTCTTTTAAAACCTGTAATATCATGAATGGTAAATCTGTTTCCTTTTGATTCATTTCAGTAAAATGTCTTGATACCGGAAGTCCTGGTTGTTTACTCCTGATTGAACATTTATGCTGAGCTAAGCAATCTTTCGTTTTTTTCTGTGTGATTTCACCTACATATAATAAATGACAGGGACTCATTAGAACCAGGGGCGGACTGACCATTTGGAAACTCGGGCACTGCCCAAGGGCCCAGGGTCAGTAGGGGGCCCCATGAGATGGTACCTTTTTCATAGGCTTTTTTGAGTTTGGGCAAGGACACAGGGGCCCCATAATCCCCTATTGCCCGGGGGCCCCATGAGTTGTCAGTCCCCCCCGGATTAGAACATATATTACATCTGTAGTTTGACAAGTGTAATGCCTTCTAATTTTAATGTCTTGTCCGTTACCTTGATGGACGAATATTTCACTCCTCATCAATTTACTTTGGGAACAATTTATACGTGGAAAAGATCCAAATCTACTTGAGGCCAAAATAGTTCTCTGTACTGTATTTGTTATTTTTCTAAAAATCTGCTTTAAATAACACATTCCGCAAACTGCAGAAAGCCCACAGTGGGACAGTTTGAAATCCACTTCTCTCAGGGTAAGCTTTAGTTAAAATCCCCAGTAATTTAGGGAAAAACAGAATATATAGCGTAATACTACAACACTTGGTTATGCTCAATTCTCAAGTACCAAGCCACTCACATTCTTAATAATTAAAATCGTCATTTTGATTGCATTTCAATAAATTCAGAAATGTCACAACATCAGGGTAGTTTCCAGAGATCCCACAGTCAGCAGCAGATGACAGCATAGAGAATCTCCCATACACAAAGATGGCCCCAGGAGCACCACACGCCGGCGTGCGCTTCACACACCGGAAGTGATGTGTTACGTATGGCGGCGGAACCGGAAATGCGTCGACGCGCTTTGCCCCTCCAGGGCGTTTTCACAGACGACACATTTTCGGTTCCACCGCCATACGTAATACGTCACTTCCGGTGAGTGTAGCGCACGCCAGCGTGCGGCGCTCCTGGGGGCCATCTTTGTGTATGGGAGATTCTCTGCAATTAAAATGGGCGGCACAGTGGCTAAATGGTTAGCATTTCCGCCTGGCAGTACTAGGGTTGCTGGTTCGAATCCCAACCACGACACCACCTGCCTGGAGTTTGCATGTTCTCCCTGTGCTTGCGTAGGTTTCCTCTAGGTACTCAGGTTTCCTCCTACACTCCAAAGACATGCTGGTAGGTTAATTAGCTCCTGTCTAATTGTCCCTAGTATGTGTATGTATGAATGTGAGTTAGGGACCTTAGATTGTACACCCCTTAAGGGTTAGGGACTGATGTGAATGTACAAATATATATATATATATATATATATATATATATATATATATATATATATAATGTAAAGCGCTGCGTAAATTGATGGCGCTATATAAGTATCTGAAATAAATAAATAAAATACCGACTTTGATCATTAAGAATGTGAGTGGCTTGGTACTTGAGAATTGAATCTAACCAAGTGTTGCAGTATTACGCTATATATTCTGTTTTTCCCTACATTGTACTGAGTGTTCCTGGAGAGTGGAGTCTGATGATCCTGGAGGTTGGCTATTTGGTGGAGTGGAGATCTGGAGGCTATTAACTGGGTCTAGGATCCCATTAAAACCCTAAAGGCATTTTTTTTCACCAGTATCTGGTGAGTGCAGTATATATTGTTTGAGCGCTATCTTTGGTAGAAGCACGTTTTTATCTCTTTGGGAAGAGGACTTTCAGAGATTTTTTTTTACCAATTTCTTTCACTTATTTTGGAGTGGAACTTTTAATTTCATATAAATATGTCATTTTATTATAATATTTTGGAGTGAAACACATAATTTCTATTAATTTTATTATATATACTATTTAATTTTTTTGCGCTGTTTGTATGTTGTAATATTTGTGCCAATATTGACTGGTATTTGGAACTGTTCATAAGTCCTTCTACCTTGTCTAAAGCTCCAGTTCCAGCTGAAGAAAAACAGCCCCACAACATGATGCTGCCACCACCATGCTTCACTGTGGGTATGGTGTTCTTTTGATGATGTGCAGTGTTGTTTTTGCGCTAAATATATCTTTTGGAATTATGCCCAAAAAGTTCAGCTTTGGTTTAATCAGACCAGAACACATTTTCTCACATGCTTTTGGGAGACTTCAGATGTGTTTTTGCAACATTTAGCCGGGCTTGGATGTTTTTCTTCATAAGAAAAGGCTTCCATCTTGCCACTGTACCCCATAGCCCAGACATATGAAGAATACGGGAGTTTGTTGTCACATGTACCACACAGCCAGTACTTGCCAGATATTCCTGCAGCTCCTTTAATGTTGCTGCAGGCCTCTTGGCAGCCTCCCAGACCAGTTTTCTTTCTGTGATTGCTTAATTCTGAACGCAGGTACATCCCCAGATATAAGAGGGTGTGCACACTTGTGCAACCACATTATTTTAGTTTTTTATGTGTAACAAAAAAAAGATTTCAGTTTGTTGTTCAACTGAGTTGTACAGTTTATAGGTCACATCAAAGGTGGAAAAAGTTCTGGAATTATTTTTTTACATCACAGAAACCTGACATTTTAACAGGGGTGTGTAGACTTAATATAAACTGATAAATACAGTGGATATAAACATGGGAATGCAATTTAGTATTGTGTACTGTGGGAGATCAGATATAGTGAATGCAGGGTCATAGATTTAGTAACATTTTAAATGACACTTTTTGTTGTGTATAAGGCTTTTCAAGGCTTGCGTCTACAGCGATTCGCTAATTGGCACAGGAACCTTGTGTAGTAGAGGAGAAATGAGGAGAGAGCCTACTTTGGGAATGTAAAAGTAGGTATTGCAGCCTGCAATACCAGTGGCTACCACTAGAGGGAGATTCACCCAAAATTTGCTGGAGATGCAGATGCAAAATCTTGCATGCAATCTAGTGCAGTCTAAGGCCTCATGTACACTGCAGCTGATAAACTCACGTTTAGGAGCTGTTCAGTGTTTTCAGCAGCCCCTGAACTCACCCTAATGTTTTCCTATGTGTCCGTGTTCACATCGTCGTTTACAGTCATTTGAGTTTACAGTCGCTTTTTTGAACGCAGAAAACTTGCGTTCAGCAGTCGATTTTATCAGCGTTTCAAACGGAAAATGCTTGTAAACGCGGCTAAACGCTGCAAAGCATGTTTATAAGCTTTTGCGTTTGAAAATTTTTTTTAACTCTTCCAGTTCCCAATGCTATCCAGAGCCTTTTTTCATCATTTCAAGGTACTCAGATGGACAAAACACTGAACACAGGAAGTTTCTACCAAACTTGTCACACATTGTAATGACCAATTCACACCTCAGACCTCTCCCAGCCTTGGTAACAAAAGATATGTTAATGACCATTCACACCTCATGGAGACCCCCTGCCAGGTGACCTTAATGTCTCCCTCCACCAGACACCTTTCTCACCCTTGGAAACAAAATAAATGTTAATAAGCAACTCACACCTAAGCTATTCTCAACACATACTGCTGTCTCTGCTTCTACTTTCTGTATTTCTCTGAAACAGTCTGAAATGGTTAATAATTTACCACTTTTCAGTGCATTTTGGGCATTTGGGAGGTGCTCCTGTGCTTATCTTTAAAAAAACGCTTCTAAATGCAAATGTGCATAAAGGAGCCTCAACCAAGTATTGAGTGCATACTGTACTGTACATGGACATTCTATTCAGTAAGAATACTGGTTTATTATCCGCGCTTATGGACTGATAATTACAGCAGTGTAGCTGCCTGCCACTCCTCTTATACCCTCAGATGGATAAAGATGACAAGATTATAAACTTTTTTTTGTGGTGCTACTAAATAGTGCTATAAAACACCTTCCTCCCTTATGTGTGCAACACTTATATGCTATGTGTGCTTCCTCCTCAAATAAATCCAATATTTTGATAATAAACATCCCAACACATTTATGATGTACTACAATACACCTCCCTCCACAGAAACATAAATATGCTCCAGTGTGGATTTATGCAACATTGGTTATTCGGGACATCCTCAAGATACAATATGCAAAAAATACGAAAAAAGTGCTCTGATATTGCAAGCTGTATAATGCGTACTACAATACAACCCCCCCCCCCCCCCGAAACACTGAATGTGTTCCTGTGCAGAGTCTATGTGACAAACATTTGTGACAGCCACAATATGCGATTCCTCCCAGGTGCACGTGCTCAGCGTCATATCCAGAGGTTGTCTTTGGGAAATAGATGTATGAATGCTGACAGCATTGCTGCAGAGGTTGTAGGGGTGGGGGGGTCAGCCTGTCAGTGCTCAGACCATATGCCGCACACTGCATCAAATTGGTCTGAATGGCTGTTGTCACAGAAGGAAGCCTCTTCTAAAGATGATGCACAAAAAAGCCCGCAAACCGTTTGCTGAAGACTAGCAGACTAAGGACATGATTACTGGAACCATGTCCTGTGGTCTGATGACACCAAGATAAACTGATTTGGTTCAGATGGTGTCAGGAGTGTGTGGCGGCAACCAGGTGAGGAGTACAAAGACAAGTGTGTCTTGCCCACAGTCAAGCATGGTGGTGGGAGTGTCATGGTCTGGGGCTGCATGAGTGCTGCCGGAACTGGGGAGCTACAGATCATTGAGGGAACCATGAATGCCAACATGTACTGTGACATACTGAAGCGGAGACTGGGCCGCAGGGCAGTATTCCAACATAACGACCCCAAACACACCTCCAAGAGAACCACTGCCTTGCTGAGGGTAAAGGTGATGGACTGGCCAAGCATGTCTCCAGACCTAATCCCTATTGAGCATCTGTGGGGCATCCTCAAACGGAAGGCGGGGGAGCGCAAGGTCTCTGACATCCACCAGCTCCGTGATGTCATCATGGGGGAGTGGAGGAGGACTCCAGTGGCAACCTGTGAAGCTCTGGTGACCTCCATGCCCAAGAGGGTTAAGGCAGTGCTGGAAAATAATGGCGGCCACACAAAATATTGACACTTTGGGCCCAATTTGGACCTTGTCACTTAGGGGTGGACTCACTTTTGTTGCCAGTGGTTTACACATTAATGGCGGTGTGTTGAGTTATTTTGAGGGGACAGCAAATTTCCATGTTATACAAGCTGTACACTGACTACGTCATATTGCAGCAAAGTGTCATTTCTTCAGTGTTGTCACATGAAAAGAGAGAATGAAATATTTACATTAAAAAATGAGGGTTGGACTCACTTCTGTGAGATTGTATGTATGTGTGTTTGATTTTGGCAGGTAATTTTTTTTTTTTTTTATTGATGATGGCCATGTGCTGAGGCTGTAGTGTGTTTTTCTAGATTGGTGAGTACAGTTGTCTGATTTTAGGAGCCTCAATAGAAGTGATATTTTATTCACCTTCTGTGTTCCCAGAGCTCAGATAGTTTGTACTCCTGCTATAAAATGATATAATTACAGACTGGAATTACATGTGTATTTTCCTCTGGTAGTTCCCGGAACCATCGAGCTGCATTCTTCCACTGATGATTGAATGCCACATCCCAAGCATTAAGTAACAGAAGCAGTTCTATTAATAGTCCAGGCTAAAAATAGCAGCTTCTAAATATAGAGCGCTGTTGTGTGTACATTGTTCCAGCGTGTCTTTTGCAGTGACCTGTCTAGCAATCCGATTGGGTTTAATTTGAACAAGGCAAAAGAGTGGGCGAATAGGGCTTGCTGTATGATTTGCATTCTGCAGGGGTTCAGCCTCAAGGACGGCACGTAGACACTTTGTACCAAGCATGGCATTTAACACTTTCAGCATATTGATCTGCAGGAATTTCTACCTGTGGGTTCTTTCATGACATTTGATTCTGTGATTACAGACTTTAAAAAAAAAAAAAAAACTGACAATGCTTTACTGTACAGCAATGTAGCATATGGAGAAAAAGGTCAATGAACTGCTAATGATAGTGGGAAAACAAAGCATCCCTGCCCCTCCCACAATGATGAGATCCCTGTAGTGTGTGTCTGCCCCTCCCACAATGATGAGATTTATCCCTGTAGTGTCTCTGCCCCTCCCCCAATGATGAGATTTATCCCTGTAGTGTGTGTCTGCCCCTCCCACAATGATGAGATTTATCCCTGTAGTGTGTCTCTGCCCCTCCCACAATGATGAGATTTATCCCTGTAGTGTGTCTCTGCCCCTCCCACAATGATGAGATTTATCCCTGTAGTGTGTGTCTGCCCCTCCCACAATGATGAGATTTATCCCTGTAGTGCGTCTCTGCCCCTCCCACAATGATGAGATTTATCCCTGTAGTGTGTCTCTGCCCCTCTCATAATGGTGAGTTTTCTCCCTGTAGTTTGTGTCTCTGCCCCTCCCACAATGATGAGATTTAACCCTGTAGTGTCTCTGCCCCTCCCACAATGATGAGATTTATCCCTGTAGTGTCTCTGCCCCTCCCACAATGATGAGATTTATCCCTGTAGTGTGTCTCTGCCCCTCCCACAATGATGAGATTTATCCCTGTAGTGTGTCTCTGCCCCTCCCACAATGATGAGATTTATCCCTGTAGTGTGTCTCTGCCCCTCCCACAATGATGAGATTTATCCATGTAGTGTGTCTCTGCCCCTCCCGCAGTGATGAGATTTATCCCTGTAGTGTGTCTCTGCCCCTCCCACAGTGGTGAGATTTCCCTGCAGTAGTTCACCGCTTACCCGCGCCCTATACCAGAAATACTGCTGCAGGGCTGCACAAAATCATGTGTGTATATGATTTTGCATTTCCGGGTAGGGGACATGCGCACGCCCTACCCGCGCCGCCGTTTGGCGTCTTCAGCTGTTGATCACCGGATCCCGGCCGGTGATTCTCCGCTGGCATCCGGCGATCGCCGAGTATCACTGATGAGGGAGAGGTCTGTATGTAAACAATACAGATTTCTCCCCTGCCAGCTCCAGCACGCTGTTTTGTATTGCTCTGCATAGCAAAGCAATACAAAGCAATGTGCTTACACTGTAAAACACGCACCGTTAACCCTTTGATCACCCCAGATGTTAACCCTTTCCTGCCCAGTCTCATTAGTACAGTGTCAGTGGTTTTTATTAGCACTGATCACTGTATTAGTGTCACTGGGAATGTCAGTGACAGTCAGCCCCCCAGGTGGCAGAATGCCCGCCTCAGGCCTGCTATAAGTCGTTAATCGCCGCCATTACTAGTATAAAAAGAGAGAGAGGAAAAAAATTCCAGTTCCATTATAGTGCCATTTGTAGATGATATAATTTTCACGTAAATCAATTAATTTACATGTATTGGTACTTTATGTGTATTTTTTTTTTTTTTTTTAGCAAAGCCACGTAGCAGAATAAATTTTGGCCTAAATTGATGACGAAATTATGTTTTTAAAAATTTTTTTACTGGATGTGTTTATTAGCAAAAGTCAAAAATATTGAGTTTGTTTCTCAAAATTGTCCATCTTTTTTTTTTTTTTTTGTTTATAGCTCAAAAAATAAACTCACAGGCGATCAAATACCACCGAATGAAAGCTCCATTTGTTGGATAAAAGGACATAAACTGTATTTGGGTGCACGTTGCATGACTGCACAATTGTCAGTTAAAGTAACGTAGCGCCGTAACGCACGAAATGGCCTGGTCAGGAAGGGGGGTAAATCTTCTGGAGGGCAAGTGGTTAATTTTTCTGCCCCTTCCACAATGGTGACATTTTCCTGCAGTAGTGTCTCTGCCCCTTCCACAATGGTGACATTTCCCTGCAGTAGTGTCTCTGCCCCTTCCACAATGGTGACATTTCTTTGCAGTAGTGTCTCTGCCCCTTCCACAATGGTGACATTTCCCTGCAGTAGTGTCTCTGCCCCTTCCACAATGGTGACATTTCCCTGCAGTAGTGTCTCTGCCCCTTCCACAATGGTGACATTTCTTTGTAGTAGTGTCTCTGCCCCTTCCACAATGGTGACATTTCTTTGCAGTAGTGTCTCTGCCCCTTCCACAATGGTGACATTTCCCTGCAGTAGTGTCTCTGCCCCTTCCACAATGGTGACATTTCCCTGCAGTAGTGTCTCTGCCCCTTCCACAATGGTGACATTTCCCTGCAGTACTGTCTCTGCCCCTTCCACAATGGTGACATTTCCCTGCAGTAGTGTCTCTGCCCCTTCCACACTGGTGACATTTCCCTGCAGTAGTGTCTCTGCCCCTTCCACAGTGGTGACATTTCCCTGCAGTAGTGTCTCTGCCCCTTCCACAATGGTGACATTTCCCTGCAGTAGTGTCTCTGCCCCTTCCACAATGGTGACATTTCCCTGCAGTAGTGTCTCTGCCCCTTCCACAGTGGGATTTCCCTCTAGTAATTTGTGCCCCCTCCCAACTTCCCAATGTTCTTCTTGCAGAATTGTACCAATCACAGAGTGGCTGATTAGATAAGACTCTTCACATGTTTGTATTGATCTGTTTGCCGGAGTTCAGCGTTCTCTTTCATGCTGACTTAGAATCCGCGTTAGATGGAGTCATTTCTATTCCTGAACACAGCACTGTTCTGTCTTTCTGATTCCGTTCATTTTAGATCTTTGCAGCCAATCAGATTTTGCCTTTCGCTTTCCAATAATGCACCTGCAGCATGCTGAGACTTGTTGTTCTGCCAGTACAGGTGTGGCATTGCTTTGGGCATTATCCATGACTAATGCTGGAGGCAGCTGGAATCCTGAGCTGGCACTGGTGATCAGATTGAAGTGTGCATGCGGTGTTTGGCCTGGCAGGAAGGGGCGTGGCTCCAATTATCCGGCAGCATGTTCCTTGTTGTTGGCTAAGCTGGGATTTCACAGCCTGGTGCAGTGCAGAAAGCTGCTCAGAAGAACGTCACCAGGCCGCTCCCGTGACGTCACGCAGTCTATAGAGAAGTGGAATCCTGTGTTTTGCATTTCCTGTTTTATGGATGAAATAATTATTTGTCTGTTAGGAGCAAAGCTTATTTCCTCCCCAAGCGGGATTTTATAATCACACACAGGTCACCCGTCCAGTCCATGAGCAAATATATGACGTGAGTCCTGGGAAATATTAAAAAAAGCCCTTTGCTTCTCTTACGTAGTCAGAAGTTCCAAATAATTTCTCTGCATAGCCCATTTAATTATTGTAAAACCTTTCTTTATATTGTCTTGCCACGCACCAGCTGCTTTCCATTTTGTAGTGGCAGCTTTGTAAATGAAAAGGGTTGAAGGGGATGGGGGTATGTTAGTGGTTTATTATTCTTATTATTATACAGGATTTATATATTATTATTATACAGGATTTATATATTATTATTATACAGGATTTATATGGCGCCATCAGTTTGCTCAGCGCTTTACAGTATAACGGGAGACAATACAGCAACAATACAGTTCAATACAAGAGGGTTAGGAGGGCCCTGATCCTGGGAGCTTACAATCTATACAGGAAAGCCAATCTAGGGTGGGCTTCCTCTGGTGTGGTGATGGTCTAGTGAAGAGCAGGTAGGATGGCCAGTGATGCAAGGCCTGAAGCGGCAAGCCTTGTGTGCTCTGCCTGCTGTTTGGCTAACCCATAGTGCTGTGGGAACCCTTTGTCATTTAATGTTTGTAAATGAAGAAGGGGGAGGAGGAGGGATGTTGGTGGGGCTTATATGGGAAAGTCAATACAGGATGGACTCCCTCAGTGTGACCGAGATCTGGCTCAGGTAAGCATGGGGGGGAGCTGCATGAAGTTTTTTTGTTTTTTTTACCTTTAGAACTACCTTAACAGTGGTGTGGCTCTTCAATTTCCAGTTTTTGTTGTATTACCCTGATTGGGTCAGACCCAGCACTCGCCAATCAGTGTGTTGATGGTCTAATGAAGAGCAGGTAGAAGGTTGTCCAGTGATACAAAGCCTGCAGAAGCAAGCTGGCTGTGATTGACAGCAGCGGGAGCCAATGAGTCCCGCTGCTGTCTGTAAACCAATAAGGAGGGAGAGTGCTGAGAGAGCCTCTGCTCTTGTGCACATCGCTGGACCGAGATCTGGCTCAGGTAAGCGTAGGAGTGAGCTGGTTGGGGGGAGGGAGCTGCATGCAGAAGGTTTTTTTACCTTTAGAACTACCTTTTAACAGTGGTGTGGCTCTTCAATTTCCAGTTTTTGTTGTATTACCCTTATTGGGTCAGACCCAGCACTCGCCAATCAGTGTGTTGATGGTCTAATGAAGAGCAGGTAGAAGGTTGTCCAGCGATACAAAGCCTGCAGAAGCAAGCTTTGTGTGCTCTGCCGGCTCTTTGGGTAACCCATTGTACTCTGGGATCCTTCTGTCATGTATTTGTAAATGAAGAAAAGTGTGATATAGGGATGTTGGTGGGATTATATGTGCTGCCTCTCTGGATAACCCACAGTTCTCTGGGGACCCTTTATCAGGAAACCGATTGTGTTTGCTTAAGTATATGTTTTGATAAAGACCGTTCTAAACAAAAATGTAAAATAAATTAATTCGAATCAAGCCCATTAGTTTCCCTTTTATAGTGCACTTGTGATATAGGCTGCTGGTTCTGCCCCTCTTTTAAAAGAAATCTAGTTTTCTGACTGACACATGAATGCTTTCTCTTCAACTCTTTGTCATCAATCCAGAGCAAGCCTAGCGATAAGGAATTCAAACACTTTTACAGCATGCTTGTTAAGGGTCAGTGATTCAAAGGTTTTGTATGTGGCAGAGATGGATCCTTGCTCTCTGTGTGGAAGTAGCGATCTAACTCTCCTCACCCTCTGAGAAAAGGGGACCTGTAAGGTTACCTTAATGGTGTTGCTATCTTAAAGTATTGATGTTGATATAATCTGCTTCATGGGCAGGCGGCCTCTACACTGGACCTGTGCTTGTAATCACACTGGAAGAAATTCCATTATAGTTCCAATTCATTGCTAGTCCATTCACATTGTTCTTAATCAAGTTTTTTTTTTTTTTTTTTTGCACCCCTGCAATGCATTGGCCACTTTTTCGATTGTCCCCTGACGTTATTGGAATAAAGTTGTATCTGAACCCCTTTAAAATCAAGTAATTTTTATTTTTTGTTAAATTGATCTTTTAGAAACAGGTTTACTTACCTGAAAATTCTTCCTGCGCCAAAGAAACTACTACAGGATCTACCCTGCTGCTGTGCAATGTGATGAAACACACAAAATGTGACAATTATAAATAAACAGCGCAAACATAGACCTCTAAGTATAATCAATCTATAAAGTACATAATAATACTAAATATATCATAAATAATATTAATAGTGAAAGTCCATCATAATAATAGACACCAAAAGTTCGTGAATCACAAAAAATTCGTGTAGAGATAAGAAATCCAGAAATTCTTCAGATGCAAAGAAAACTTCCACCTTCCACCCGTGCAAACCAACATCAATTACACTCACCAGATTTTGGTGAATGAAACGCCTTTTAGGGATTTAAAGGGATCCTAAGCCCTCTTTTGTATCCACTCTATAGGATTCCTCACCATCAGAATAGGCTCCACCATTCAACCAGGGAGAAAATAAATCTCAGATAGTGTGATATTGCTAATTGCTACTTTCAATAAAATCAAAGATTAAGGCCACTCACATTTCAACCACTTTAAAAAGGCACATTTATTGAAACAACCTCTTCCAGATGGAAAATGAGTGATATACAGCCTCCTCAGGAATCTCACATCACAGCTCCAGGGTACAGCAGAAGCTCCACAGAGAAAACCATACACAGATCCCAAAAGATGGCCGCTGGAACGCACCGCTCAGCGTGCGTTCCACTCACCGGAAGTGACGTCAGATGTACGGGGTATAGACCGGAAATTTGTCGACGCGTTTCACCCCTCCCATCGGGCATTCTCAACACCTTCCCAAGGTCTTGAGAACGCCCGATGGGAGGGGCGAAACGCGTTGACGCATTTCCGGTCTATAACCCGTACGTCTGACGTCACTTCCGGTGAGTGTACCCTGGAGCTGTGATGTGAGATTCCTGAGGAGGCTGTATATCACTCATTTTCCATCTGGAAGAGGTTGTTTCAATAAATGTGCCTTTTTAAAGTGGTTGAAATGTGAGTGGCCTTAATCTTTGATTTTATTGAAATTAGCAATATCACACTATCTGAGATTTTTTTCTCCCTGGTTGAATGGTGGAGCCTATTCTGATGGTGAGGAATCCTATAGAGTGGATACGAAAGAGGGCTTAGGATCCCTTTAAATCCCTAAAAGGCGTTTCACCAAAATCTGGTGAGTGTAATTGATGTTGGTTTGCACGGGTGGAAGGTGGACGTTTTCTTTGCATCTGAAGAATTTCTGGATTTCTTTTCTCTACACAAATTTTTTGTGATTCACGAACTTTTGGTGTCTATTATTATGATGGACTTTCACTATTAATATTATTTATGATATATTTAGTATTATTATGCACTTTATAGATTGATTATACTTAGAGGTCTATGTTTGCTCTGTTTATTTATAATTGTCAGGTTTACTTACCTGCTCTGTGTAATGGTTTTGCACAGAGCAGCCTCCATCCTTCTCTTCTTGGGTCCCTGCTCTTGGCTCGTCTCCCCCTAAGTGCTGCCATAGCAAGCCGCTTGCTATTGGGTCACTCCTACGTGCTTGCTTCCGAGCCTGCTCTGTGTTTTCATTGACGCACAGAGCGTGGCTTAGCTCTGCTCCCTCCTCACTGGCTGTGATTGACAGCAGCGGGAGCCAATGAGTCCCGCTGCTGTCTGTGAACCAATAAGGAGGGAGAGTGCTGAGAGAGCCTCTGCTCTTGCGCACATCACTGGACCGAGATTGGGCTCAAGTAAGCATAAGGGGAAGATGCATGCAGAAGGTTTTTTTTTTTTTTTACCTTTTAGAACTACCTTAACAGTGGTGTGGCTCTTCAATTTCTAGTTTTTGATGCATCACCCTTGTTGAGTCAGACCCAGCACCAGGGGCGGACTGACAACTCATGGGGCCCCCGGGCAAAAGGGGATCATGGGGCCCCTGTGTCCTTGCCCAAATGGTCAGTCCGCCCCTACCCAGCACTCACCAATCAGCATATCTCATGTTTCCTGCTAACTGGATAACTCTAGATCTGACTCTGGCTTGCTGACTGGCTTTGGGGGAGAGTTGAACCTCTGCAGAGAGACCACTGCTTCCACACATAGAGCATGGGTCCTTTTTTGCAGCATGCACTGTGGTAACACATGTAATGCACATCGCTGTTCAGCTTTGCAGCTCAACTTGGCCGTGTACCAATGTGTTTTGCCGTGTGCTGCCGAAAATAGTGCATACACCTTTTTTTTGTTTTAAGAAGCCCATTCAAATGAATAGACACATACATAACTCAGTGCAACAGTACGACTGAAGACTTTTCACACTTTTTTTGTTTCCACCTGGAATGTATTTAGCTGATTTTTTTTTTTTTCTTTTAATAAAAGTTCGCCTGCACGTCTCCAGAATGTGTCTCTGGTTTATTGCACGGACTGGACATGGCACACCACCCTGTTTTTCTTGACCGGGACCTTTCAGGATGCAGACAATTAAGCTGTGAGATCATTTTTCAGATAAGGCCATCTAATAAACTGATAAAGGATTGGTATTGGACATGTGACGTCTGTCGGGTGTGGACTAGCACTGTCAGTTGGGAACACAATACCAAGTGACCTCAGTCAGAGTTTTTGTTCTTCAAATAAGTCATCTAGAAAAAGGTGATGAAATCCTGATATCCTGCGGATGCGTGTAATTGTATATGAGGTCTGTTTGCACACTGCAGCCTAAGGTTCACTATGTGCCCCACAAATCTTCCATCTGCACCCAGCCTGGACCTCATAGCTTTGTCAGGACTGCACCTTCTGACTATCCAATGGGATGCTTGTTTATTAGATTCTGAGATGCCTTACAATGGGGAAAGAGGGTGAAATATATGTGGTGGGGTTTAGGAGATCTAGGAACAGATGGAGACTTCTGGTGGTACTTGCTGTAAGAGAATACTTTAATGAAAGGTCCCCATGTAAAGGAAACTCCAGCATCATTTTAAAGGGTCAGTCCACCTTCTGGACCTTTTTCAGGTTACATCCATACTTAGGGTGTAACATGAAACATAGTTGTGTACCCCAAACCCCCACCTTCAAATTGTGCCCCCTCTCCTTTCTGGAATTATGGGGTGCTTCTCTGCAGAAATCTCACATCCCTCTCTATGCCTGTGCAGTGGTCACACTACACGAGCAGGGGCTGCAAAGAGATATCCCGCACTGAACCTATCGGGGAGTGGGCATGCCAGAGAGATTGGATCTTGCAGCTCCAGCTCTCCATTCTCTGTGCTATATCTGTCACAGCCACAGAGCAGTGATCTGACCGATCCTAATTAACAAAGGAGCTTATTCCCCTGTGTCAATTAGAAGTAGCATCTGCTCCACTATGTTTAGAAAAGGTGTGCAAGCTTGTGCTTTCACAACTCTGTATTTCTCCCATTTTTTTTAAATAGACATTGTTCACACAGAAGGCAGAAAAATACAAAGTAACATTGTTTATAAACATTGATCAGACGGAGATAGAGAGATACAAAGTAACATTGTTTATAAACATTGATCAGACGGAGATAGAGATACAAAGTAACATTGTTTATAAACATTGATCAGACGGAGATAGAGAGATACAAAGTAACATTGTTTTATAAACATTGATCAGATAGGAGATGGAGAGATACAAAGTAACATTGTTTATAAACATTGATCAGATGGAGATAGAGAGAGATACAAAGTAACATTGTTTATAAACATTGATCAGACGGAGATAGAGAGATACAAAGTAACATTGTTTTATAAACATGATCAGACGGAGATAGAGAGATACAAAGTAACATTGTTTATAAATATTGATCAGATGGGAGATGGAGAGATACATAGTAACATTGTTTATAAACATTGATCAGATGGGAGATGGAGAGATACATAGTAACATTGTTTATAAACATTGATCAGATGGGAGATGGAGAGATACAAAGTAACATTGTTTTATAAACATTGATCAGATAGGAGATGGAGAGATACAAAGTAACATTGTTTTATAAACATTGATCAGATGGAGATAGAGAGAGATACAAAGTAACATTGTTTATAAACATTGATCAGACGGAGATAGAGAGAGATACAAAGTAACATTGTTTATAAACATTGATCAGACGGGAGATGGAGAGATACAAAGTAACATTGTTTATAATTATTGATCAGATGGGAGATAGAGATACAAAGTAACATTGTTTTATAAACATTGATCAGATGGGAGATAGAGATACAAAGTAACATTGTTCATAAACATTGATCAGATGGGAGATAGAGAGCTACATAGTAACATTGTTTTATAAGCGTTTAGGCGTGTTTACAGGCATCACGCTCATGGGCGTTAATTCATTTCATAATAAATTATTATTATTATAGCCAATAAAATGAATTAACGCTCAACCACTAAACACGCCTAGTGTTAACATGCGTTTAGACGCATCTAGATACATCAAGCGGTTTTTCTGTCACGTATGGGGAGGAATGAGCTAGATGATGCTGGACATCCTCCAGCCAGGAAATGAAGTGGGCTGTATCTGACTTGCTGCAGCTTCTAATGCACAGTGAGAAGCTCACAGTGTGCAGTAACATCAGAGCAAGGCATTTTAGTACCGGAGAGGAGCGTGCACAACTGTGCAAGACTGAAGGGAAGACCGGAGGTCAGATTTATTGTACATGGGTCATAAATGACAGTGTTTGAATCAAATACAAAAAAGAGGAATTTCCTGCAACTGCCAGTCGATGCTGAAATATTCTAGAGGTGGCAGTTTCCTGGAGCAGATCCTCAGACGCCGTTCATATGATACGAGGCTGTTCTGTCCTCTTCCTCCTTCCCACCAACGATCATTCCTTACCGATCACTCAGTAGTGGTGATGTCATAGGCTATGTACAGGGCCATATCCCCAGTTTATTGATCTTTGATACAATTGTCAATGACATTTAAAGCTAAAAGACAGGAACAGATACTGAGAATTCCATCCAGCACAGAGGACACGAGAGGATCTCCAGAAAAATAATCCTTGTGAATTATACTCGGTGCTGGGAATCTGGCATATTATCACTGTCCAATACCAGAGATGGAAATAAGAGCCATTTTAATGTACTTTAGATTCCTAAAGTTTTTTTCCAGCCACAAAATGTTAATTTAAATATATTTCTCAATTGCTACAAGAATATAAATTCACTTTGTGTGCACTAAATGCCTTTACAATCCAAGATATTACCTTGTAAAAGTAGCAGTTACATCAACATTGTGGTATACATAGCCCGTGCAGAGAGCAGAGCTGTGGGAGGGGCCCATCAGGCTCCACCCACTACAGAAAACTTCAAGAGGGGGTGGACACCAGACCAGTCACCTTGCACAAGGAGAGAGCTGTAGTGAGCGGTCTTTATTACAGGAAGTCTCACAATGGACTACTGCAGAGTTCTGGAAGAAATATACAAAGCTCACCAAGATTCAACAACACAAATAATGAATGGATTTAGATGATTTACTTACCAAGAGTTCAGCTTTAACTGGAAGGTTTTACCTCCTTCATGACCAGGGCATATATTTTCTATATGGCACTGTGCTACTTTAACTGGCAATTGCGCGGTCATGCATCACTGTATCTAAATTAAATTTATATAATTTGTTTTACACAGAGCTTTCGTTTGGTGGGGTTTGATAACCATTGGGTTTTGTTTCTTTTATAAGCAAAATATATAAGCAAAACAATTTAAAAAATATATATTTTCTAATTTATTAAACTCATCCAATAGAAAATCTAATTTCTTTGTAAATTTAGGCCAAAATGTATTCTGCTACATGTGTTTGGTTAAAAAAAAAAAAAAAAAAATTCCAATAAGTTCTCTTAATTGGTTTGTGTGAAAGTTCTAGTGTCCACAAACAATGGTATATGTACTTGAATTTACTCAGCTATGACACTATACTAGTGATGGCGGTGATCAGCGACTTATATTGTGACTGTGATAGTGTGGTGGGCAATATGACGCTAACAGACACTGGCTGGGAGGTACACTGACTGACACCACTAGTGACACTAATACAGTGATCAGATCTAATACTGTCACTGTACCTAAAACACTGGCTGGGAAGGTGCTTAACATCAGAGGGCACTTGAGTTAACTGTATGCCTAACAAGTTTAACGTGTGCTGCTTTTACTAACAGATTTGGCTGAAGAAATCGCCAGATTGCTGATCTGTGTACAGAACCCTTTGTGTTTGTAACAGGACTTTGTACTGTGATTGGGTACAGCTGATCTGCTGAGAATGTCCAGCTGTAGCCAGTAATATAGTTGCATAGTTAGTCTGGCTGAAAGACAAAAGTCCATCCAGTTCAACCATGAATCAAAAAAACAAAAACAAAAAAATGCACAATATAATCGTATATCCAGAGGAAGGCAAAAAAAAACCCAGCAAAGCATGATCCAATTTGCTCCTGCAGGGGAAAAAATTCCTTCCTGATCCCCTGAGAGGCAATCGGATATTCCCTGGATCAACTTTACCTATAAATGTTATATCCAGTTATATTCTGTGTATCCAAGAAACAATCCAGGACTTTCCTACAGCAATCCACTGAGCTGGCCAGAACCAACTCTTGAGGGAGTCTATTCCACATTTTCACAGCTCTCACTGTGATGAAACCTTTCCTTATTTGGAGATTTATATCTCTTTTCCTTCAGACGTAAAGAGCTCCCCCCTTGTCCTCTGTGATGACCTCAGGGGGAATAACTCTACACCGAGTTCACTATATGGACCACTGATGTGTTTATACATGGAGATCATATCCCCCCTTATGTATTATACATGGAGATCCTATCCCCCCTTATGTATTATACATGGTGATCATATCCCCCCTTATGTATTATACATGGAGATCATATCCCCCTTATGTATTATACATGGAGATCATATCCCCCCTTATGTATTATACATGGAGATCATATCCCCCTTATGTATAATACATGGAGATCATATCCCCCTTATGTATTATACATGGAGATCATATCCCCCTTATGTATTATACATGGAGATCATATCCCCCTTATGTATAATACATGGAGATCATATCCCCCTTATGTATTATACATGGAGATCATATCCCCCCTTATGTATTATACATGGAGATCATATCCCCCCTTATGTATTATACATGGAGATCATATCCCCCCTTATGTATTATACACGGTGATCATATCCCCCCTTATGTATTATACACGGAGATCATATCCCCCCTTATGTATTATACACGGAGATCATATCCCCCCTTATGTATTATACACGGAGATCACATCCCCCCTTATGTATTATACACGGAGATCACATCCCCCCTTATGTATTATACACGGAGATCACATCCCCCCTTATGTATTATACACGGTGATCACATCCCCCCCCTTATGTATTATACATGCAGATCACATCCCCCCCCTTATGTATTATACATGGAGATCATATCCCCCTTATGTATTATACATGGAGATCATATCCCCCCTTATGTATTATACATGGAGATCATATCCCCCCCTTATGTATTATACATGGAGATCATATCCCCCCTTATGTATTATACATGGAGATCATATCCCCCCTTATGTATTATACATGGTGATCATATCCCCCCTTATGTATTATACATGGAGATCATATCCCCCCCCTTTATGTATTATACATGGAGATCATATCCCCCCTTATGTATTATACATGGAGATCATATCCCCCCTTATGTATTATACATGGTGATCATATCCCCCTTATGTAGTATACATGGAGATCATATCCCCCCTTATGTATTATACATGGAGATCATATCCCCCCTTATGTATTATACATGGAGATCATATCCCCCCTTATGTATTATACATGGAGATCATATCCCCCCCCTTTATGTATTATACATGGAGATCATATCCCCCCTTATGTATTATACATGGAGATCATATCCCCCCTTATGTATTATACATGGAGATCATATCCCCCCTTATGTATTATACATGGAGATCATATCCCCCCTTATGTAGTATACATGGAGATCATATCCCCCCTTATGTTTTATACATGGTGATCATATACCCCTTATATATTATCCATGGTGATCATATCCCCCTTATGTATTATACATGGTGATCATAGCCCCCTTATGTATTATACATGGTGATCATATCCCCCTTAATCTCCACTTCTCGAGAGAATAAATTCAGTTCCTCTAATCTTTCCTCATAGCTGAGCTCCTCCATGCCTCTTATCAGTTTAGTTGCCCTTCCCTGTACTTTCTCCAGTTCCCCAATGTTCTTTTTGTGAATTGGAGCCCAAAACTGAACTGCATATTCCAGTAACAGTAGGAGTTAGCAGGGGGCACGCACATGCACACCCCTAAGCCAGAACAGGCTGATGTACATGGATGTGATCCTGCCTGCAGTAAATGTACTGTGGGCAGGCAGGAAGTAATTAACGCTAACCCCATCCCCCGGCAGATATTAAAGACAAAGGAGTGCAGCTTTGTAATCATTACTATACACAAGCAGTGTGAATACCTGCATGGGACCTGGTAGTAGCCTCTTTCAGTCTGTACAGCAGAGCTAACAGAGGAGGAAGAAGCAGCACCAGAAGCCAGGAAGGTGTTCTTTAATGTAAGCGTATGTTAATAGAGAGCAGAGTGACACTGAAACAAGCTCATCAGTGTTTCTCTTTCACTCACCAGTCACACAGTGAGGGTTGGGACCTGTAAGTGAAAGGGAAACTGCAGCAGAGAAGGCTCAGGTCCCCTCCCAGACAGGGTTGTGGTGTGTGACGTGTGTAAATCTTAGGACAATCATGTTTGCTGGTAAAAGCACTCCCATATATATGTAGTTATCTGTTTGCCTGGAGTTTACCTTTAAATAGATCTGGGCAATTCAAGCAAGTTTGCAAATGTGGCCTTTTTCTTTTTCTTGCTGCCACCTGTGAGCTTTACAAAAAAAAGTCAGTATATTTGAGTTCTGTCCTCATCCCTATAGATGTTCGTATTTCCAGACCCCTAATCTCCTTCAGAACTGGGCGGACCAGAAAAGCTTGTGTGATTGGCGTGATCGAACACCTAAATATCTATGTCAACCCAATCGATAAAATCTCATAGAATCTGTCACTTGTCCAAGTCCTTTTCTGTCTTTATTTAAGTAGTTGTAAAGGCTGAAGGTTTTTTTGCCTTCATGCAGGAGCCATTGGCTCCTACTGCTGTCAATCACAGTCATCCAATGAGGAGAGAGGGGGCGAGGCCAAGCCACGACTCCATGTGAAAATGGACACACGGGGTGCTCTCATAGCAATTTGATTGGTGAGGGGGCACCCAACAGACAGGAGGAGCCAGGAGAGTGAGGAGTTGTACATGGTTGTCATCACATGGCCAGGCTGCAGGTCCTGGGCAACCGCTGCTCCATGTCCTCCTGGAAAAGAAAGTCCCAATTAAATATTAATTCAGCCAATGATAGTGAGAAATTTCCATCAGTTCTATAAATATCCCGGCTAAAAATAGAACCCTCTATAAACCTTTGTAACCACACAAGTCAATAAAGGGTTAATCCTCTGTGTGTAATGCTGGGAATGAAATAAAAATCCTCCTGCGCTGCCAGTGACCCCTAAAGTGCAAAACTTGCAGCAAGCACCCAACCGTGATCCAATCGGTGCAAATAAATACATTTAATACATGACGCTGCGCTACTCAAAAATACCTTCTCAAAAAAATCTGACTAAATATAGACATAAACACCACACAGAGCACTAAGCCCGGGTTCAGATATGTGCGATGAGGTATATCACATGTGATTCGCACAGGAACCGCACCGCATTCCCGTGTAAATCACATGCGATTTGTGTGCGATGCGATCAGAGCCATACGGTTTGTATGGCTCTAATTGCACCGCACCCACACCAAAAAGGTACAGGACCCTTTTTTTGGTCCACGCTAGCATCGGATCGCATGGGTATTCACAGCTATGTGATCCGATTCTCTACATCGCACCGCGTTTTGTGGACCGCTTTTGAGGTGTTGTTAACTTAACTAGTTGCCGACCGCAGATAGCCGAATGACGGCTGCACTGCGGCCAGCCAGTTCTGGGTGGACGTCATATGACGTCCTCCCAGAACGTGCTGGGGCGCGCACTCGGCGATCTCCGTGATCGCTGTGTCCTACGGACACAGCTGATCATGTGATGTGGTAAAAGGCCAATCACAGCGGCCTTTTACCACGTGATCAGCGGTGTCCAATGACACGCTGATCACAGGGAAATGCAAGTGCCGGTTCTCGGCTGCACTTTCCTCACGCTGTCAGATCGTGAGGAAAGTACTGCCGAGAACCGGCAGTTGTCAGAGCAAAGATCGGCACCGATCATCAGGGCACTGATGATCAGTGCCCTGATGATCGGTGCCCAGCAGATCACCCACCTGTGCCACTCTGCAGTGTCACACACCTGTGCCCAGAAGTGCCACCTACCTGTGCCCAGCAGTGCTGCCCACCACTACCACCCACCAGTGCAGCCCAGCAGTGCTGCCAGTCAGTGCCACCAGTCAGTGCCACCAGTCAGTGCCCAGCAGTTGTGCCAATCAGTGCCGCAGCGCTGAAAGCTGAAAATTGGCCTGGTACATAAGGGGGTATAAGTGCCCGGTAGATAAGTGGTTAACATACACACCCTCAGCGGTTCGCATGAGCGGGATGCGATTCTGATGCAGTGCGGAATTCGCACAGAAAACGCTGCGAATTCCATTCCGCATCAGTGCAAACCAGGGCTAAATGCAATCATAAGTGAAAATAACGCACAATAGTGACATAAATGCACTGATAAATGACTAATAAATATTTATATAATTGATAATTCAGTGCTTAAGGAAACTGAAAAATAACTAATATTACCGATAATCATGTGAAATTGTATATAAAGTGCAAAGTCCCAATCTGTGCATAGATCTTCAATAAACTGTGAATCAACCAGTGACCACTGATAAAGCTCCTCCACCAGCTAGCGTGCGTGCTCACCTCCAGCCATGACCCATAAAGGGTCATAGATGCTTCAAATGAATATGCCCAGCGATGATATCCTTCGATGTTTCCTCTGTGATGTGTCAAGGAAATCCTCCTATATGGATCAAACACCGGCTATGGCTATGGTCATGCATGCTCCAAATAAACACAGCTGCAATACCTCGGATGTTCCCCTCCATGATGCACCAAAGGAATCCTCTCACATTGGCCACACATGAAGGAACAAATCACAAGGGACTTCCCATAGTGTAATATGTTCTCATATTTATTAAAAAATTAATGCAGAGTGCTTTTTCACATAAAAATCCGGGTCCACAGACCCACACAGGCATGTAGTACATAAAATGGCAGAAATGGGTGTGCCAAAACGGCGTCTGCCGTCCGAAAGCAGAAATGACATCCACACGCTTCCGTCCTATGCGTTGCGTCTCGAATCACGTGACTTCCTCAGGCCCTTTGTGATTTGTTCTTTCATGTGTGGCCCATGTAAGAGGATTCCTTTCAATCACTCTGCTTTCCTATCAAAAACTGACCGCGCTAGGCATGAAAGCACAGTGCGGTCAGTTCTCTAGCTGTGCTGAGAGCTCTGCCTGCTCTCCTCCCAATGACCAGACTTGTCCTGATACGCTTGACCCCCCCAACGTTCCCTTCCGCCCTATGCGTTGTCACGAATCACATGACTTCCTCAGGCCCTTTGTGATTTGTTCTTTCATGGGTTGCCCATGTGAGAGGATTCCTTTCAATCACTCTGCTTTCCTATCAAAAAGTGAACACGCTAGACATGAAAGCACAGTGCGGTCAGTTCTCTAGCTGCGCTGAGAGCGCTGCCTGCTCTCCTCCAATGACCAGACTTGTCCTGACGCGCTTGACCCCCCGATGACATACTCACTGGAAAGATGTGTGCTGCTGTTTCTTCTCCCCCAGCTCTTATGCAGCTGAGAACAGAGGGAATGCAATCACTTCTTTAAAAAAAAAAAAAAGGGGGGGGGAGTGTTTTTTTTTTGTTTTTTTTTTTTTTATATATCTATACAAAAATGTTTGTGCTGCTTTTTACTGAAAGATCTTAGTTTCTCATCCCTGCTTTGCAAGAATGAGAAACAGAGGGATCGTTCCCTCTGTACAGAGCTCTGTGTTGATTGTCAACACAGAGCTCTGGGCTGTGATTGCACACAGCTGATCAGCAGGTCCCAGCTATGAATCCGTGGCCAGGACTTGCTGACAGGCTCCTGCTGTATACAATCACAGCGGGTGCTGGTGGGGGGTCGCACGTGCCCTAAACCTGGAAGCAGACAGCAGCGTACAGGTACATAGCTTTGCCTGCGCAGGGCGCCTGTCCGCAGTACATTGTGGGTGGGCAGTCCACAAGTGGTAAATGGGTTGTTTTTCACTTGTTTTTGGAGTTCTGCTTTTAAATATTTTGAGAGGGGGAGCATGGATGAGATGAAAGTAGAAGTAGAGGGCTCCATAGGGGTGATGACCTTTTGAATCAAATCCATTTGCTGGGTCACGGTGACTTCCCAATTCTCTGTTATCTGTGCTTTCCTGTCCGATGTGTGGCACTCACACTTGTTTTAAGTGGAAATGTCTATTTATGTCACATATACAATGTATTGTAATATATATTGTTTTATTACTGAAGAGCGGAACACGGCGGAGATGTTTTGACACATTAAAGTGTCTCCATGGAAATCATCTGAACCCTTTTTGTTGCCAGAGTCGTTTATTGCATTTTTAATGCACATGATAAATCATTTGTGGCCTGAAGACTACATAAACCCCAAACATTCGATATTTTCTGAAAGCGGACACCACAGAGTATAAAATGATGGTAGTTCCAATTTTTTAAGTTGCGCATTATTAGCGCAAACAGTGTGAAATGCATAGTTTCGGTAAAAAGTTCATTTTAGTACTCGCAAACACAACATAGTACCCCATTGTTCTCATCAGATTATCACCTACTCTCCTCTCCTTTAGGCGCACCCTGAAGACCCATCTCTTCAGGGAAGCCTACCCCACCCCCTGCTATTTGCCGATCTCCTCCACTCTTCCTACCA
>NW_028319562.1:67500-92500 GCF_062004578.1 Staurois parvus
ATTCATACAGACCCAGCAATCACTAACAGGTCCACTTTAACCCATTACCTTCCCTCTGTTCTTGTAAAGCCTGGTGCTATGGAGGATGTCAGTGCACTGCATTTGCCCTGAACTTTAGTGCTCCTGACTTTAATAACACCTTATTATTATTATCATTATCCAGCCACTGCAATTAAGTCATAGAATCTAACCAGGATATATTTTATGGCGCGTCACTTACGGTGATCAAAGGCACTTGACGTGTGTGTCTATGTAACACCAGCAGCATTTACGTTTTTGTTTTTGCGATTTTTGGTTATTTAACGTCACCGAATATTGTTTTTCAGACTCTGGTAATGCGGGCTCAGTGATATTGAGGAGAACTCCGCAGATAAGAACCACAGATCATTTCCAAGGCTGTCAGTACTGTGAATGATTGACACTTGTTTACTTAGACTGTGGGAGGCTTGTGTCTTATCTCTGGCTTGCTCTGTTCAGGAAAGCTCACTAAAGCAGGTCCTACACGCACCCGCTGGTTGAACGGAAAAAAACCTGTGACACCCACACAAGTAATGTGAAAGCAGGGATCTCATCCAGCGCAGTATTGTATTCTGAGGGCAGGGATTTGTGCCTAGTGGTGTATTTAGGTTTTGTGCTGCCCTAGGCAACACAGAAATCAGACGCCCCCCCCCTCCCCGGTGGAGAGAGCCTGACACCGACCAACACCAGACCCCCCCCCCAACGGAGAGAGCCTGACAGTGACCAACACCCCTGCCCCACCCCCACTCGATAGAGCCTTCCACTAATACCCAAAGATACTCGCCTTCACAGCTCTGGACATCCCTGGGAACGACAGTCGGGCTTCTGCATCCACCATCAAGCAGCCTAAAGCCTATCTCAGATCCCACCTGGTCCCCGTGCCGCATATGTCCCTTCTGAAGGGCAGTGCTGCCCCCTAAAAAATGCAGCCCTAGGCAAATGCCTTGTGGTAAAAATGCCCCAGCTTGTGCCCCATCAGAATACACTGATCAGCACTGCAGCCATTGGGTGGTAGGATGCTGGATTTCCAGCATAACTATATGACGGAAGCCGGTTGTTGGAACAGAACAGGAGTATACACGTGCTGAAAGTCAGTCCAGCAGGCTGAGCCTAAAAAAAAACTGGACGGATTCCCCCATTCACACATTTTAGGTGGATGGGGGAATCCTCCCTGTTGCACTCTTGTATTCTGCAAGTGGGGAGACTCCTTTGCTGTCAGACTATGCAGATCAGTGCTGCAGCCATTGGCTACAGATGCTGATCAAGTGGCTTTTAGCCAACAGGGTGGTTAAACAGAGGTCGAACGATAGATCACCTTCTGCTTATCTGCAGCACAGTGGCTAAATGGTTAGCACTTCCTCCTGGCAGTATCAGGGTCGTTTGTTCGAATCCCAACCACGGCACCACCTGCCTGGAGTTTGCATGTTCTCCCTGTGCCTGCGTGGGATTCCTCTGGGTACTCCGGTTTCCTGCCACACTCCAAGGATATGCTGGTAGGTTAATTGGCTCCTGTCCAAATTGTCCCTAGTATGTGTATGGAGGAATGTAGGTTAAGGACCTTAGATTGTACGCCCCTTGAGGGTTAGGGACTGATGTGAATGTACATTATATATGTAAAGTGCTGCGTAAATTGATGGCGCTATATAAGTACCTGAAGTAAAAAATATAAATAACTGCAGTGACCACACACAATTCAACCGGTCCCTGCTGGACCAGCTAAATTTCGATCCATCAATGGCCACCTTTAGGCCTCGTTGGCACTTGTGGTTTAATCCTTGCCCCAGGTAAGGACTGTCTTTTACTGGGACAGAGATTCACATCCCCCATACAGACAGTCCCATAGCAGTCAGTTGGGATGCAGGCGGCTGCATGGACACAGCCACTGCTCCTGATGTGATATCCCTGCGGGTGCACAGCCCCCAAGCAGTTGGAATGCCAGAACAGGAATGCACACAACACCTCTGCATCCCCATTCAGGTAAAGCACGGCCCTGCATAGGGCATGGATTTAATCACCTCGTGTGAGCAACGCCTTAGTGCAGAGTTATTGTCCTGTGAACTTTTACTACAGACTGAAATTGCCCCTGGCATAAGGCCGTCACACATGCCAGAGTCTATCCTCTTTAACCTCCCTGGCAGTCTGATTATGTCAATATTTTAATGTCAAAGCAGTACATTGTTTTGCATGGAAATTTGTTTTATATTGTAGGCCTGTAATTCTTAGGAATAACTCAAATCTGTCCAAACAAGAGTCTAGTAAACATCCCGGGTACGATAAAGAGTGAAACACAAAATAATAAATTCTAATATAATAATTATAAAAAATAATACATTTAATTCAATAATGTAATTAAGCCAAAAACACTGAAATTTGAAATAGAGCGCCAAGTTCGCACATCGCTGAGCTCAGTAGCAGAATCGTCGCTGTCGTCACTTTCAGTGTCTGATGATGAATTCCTCCACGAATCACCATCGCTCAATTCTGCAACTGATTCTAATTTACTATCGTTATTTTCTAGCTGGTCTAAAATCACTTTTGACCTAAATGGGGTGCTTTTTGGATGCCATGGATGTTCTCAAGTTTCCAGGCAGAAAGAACGGTAAAAGTGCGGGCAGGGCGCCGGACAAAGCACTCGGGACAAAACTGAGGGGAAATGGTTTGATACAGGAATGTCATCCTAACAGATTACAGTGCATTGTGTGTATGTCATGTTTTTACTTTTTTGAATCTCCCGCCGGTTCTGCCACCCTGTGTCACGACGTTCCCAGGGAAGGGAGCCCGGAAGACGGATGCTGGCATGAGCCGGAGGACATTGGGGGGATCGCAGGGAAGGGAACCCGGAAGACGGATGCCGGCATGAGCCGGAGGATATTGGGGGGATTGCAGGGAAGGGAACCCGGAAGATGGATGCCGGCATGAGCCGGAGGACATTGGGGGGATCGCAGGGAAGGGAACCCGGAAGACGGATGCCGGCATTGGCTGAAGGACATCGGGGGATCGTGGGGAAGGGAACCCAGAGGACACAGTAGAAGGACATCGGGGGGATTGCAGGGAAGGGAACCCGGAAGACGGATGCCAGCATTGGCCGGAGGACATAGGGGGATCGCAGGGAAGGGAACCCGGAAGACGGATGCCGGCATTGGCTGAAGGACATCGGGGGATCGTGGGGAAGGGAACCCAGAGGACACAGTAGAAGGACATCGGGGGGATTGCAGGGAAGGGAACCCGGAAGACGGATGCCAGCATTGGCCGGAGGACATAGGGGGATCGCAGGGAAGGGAACCCGGAAGACGGATGCCGGCATTGGCCGAAGGACATCGGGGGGATCGTGGGGAAGGGAACCCAGAGGACACAGTAGAAGGACATCGGGGGGATTGCAGGGAAGGGAACCCGGAAGACGGATGCCGGCATCGGTCGGAGGACATTGGGGATCGCAGGGAAGGGAACCCGGAAGACGAATGCTGGCATCGGTCGGAGGACACAGTGGAAGGACATCGGGGGGATTGCAGGGAAGGGAACCCGGAAGACTGATGCCGGCATTATGGGACATATAGTCTTGGAGCAGTAGATCACCTGATGCTTCAATGAGTGCTCGCCGATCTTGGATTTCGAGAAAGCAGTGCTTTGTGATTGTGGCACAACCCACGGAACACGTTTCACTGTGCAATACTGTAGTCTTACATTTGTGTTCTGCCCAAGCCTAGATTCATACTTAGTTCATAGACAGTGACTTAAAGGATAAGTTCATCTTTGGGAACATGTTCCACCCATTTTTAGGGTGGAACATGTAACATGATCCCATAGCTGCAACCGTGCCTGCCACCCCTCCTCCCTCTAACCAATAATACGGGGAGAACTCGCCCGCACTATCTGTTAGATTTTAAAACAGCATGGCCGTGCAGGGCTTCGCCCACACGGCCGCATCATTCATTCACGGACTTCTGCGAATGAATGAACTGCAAGTCCTGACAGCCTTAGCGGCTCTGGGCTTGTAGTTTTCAATTAACTACCACAGTGCTGTGGAGCGCCATGGTAGTTCATTGAAGGTCCCTGTGAGAATATCTGCTTGGCTGTACATCCCTGTATGGCAAGCAGATATTCTGACAGGTCTGCAGGAGACCTGCATGGCATCAGCGATCTACTGATCACTGGTGCAATTCTTTCTAGGCTCCTTTGGACAAAAATAATAAATGTACATTTTTTTTACCTGCACAAAAAATGTGCATTTATTATTTTTGTCCTAAATCTGAACTTATCCTTTAACGTGGCCATATTAGGTCAATGATGTCACAAGCACCCCCATCCCTTTGTGTATGTGCAGCTGCGGGATAGGACATGTCCCAGCTGCCGCTCATTGACCCAGGAATATCAACCTTTTTCTGGGTTCAGCCAAACCCAAGCTCATCACTAATAACAGACTGTGTCTTATTCCAGATTCCAAAACGGTACATGAAACTAAAACCTCAGTTTCTGTGTGTTTAACAGATATTTGGTTTTATTTTTGTAATTGTTTTTCTGGCTAATTTTAAAAGTGTGCTGGGGACCGCTATGTATTTAGTATATCGCCCTGCCCATGTGCACCTTCCTTTTTTTTTTTTTTTTTTGCTTCATTCAAACAGATCAGAGCAGCTGCCATATTTGCTCGCTCCAGATTCCTCTTCGGCTATCTTCCTTGAAATGGTTGTCCTTTCTATTTCATAAAAGTTGGTCATAAGAGAGTGAAGGTGAAACTACTTGTATGAAATTATGTAATGTATGAGATTCATGAATGCGTTCTTCCTTGTTTGCATTTCATGTGGGGGTAGCAGTATCGCTCTGCGTCTATGAAAATATATTGGGTCTTTTTTTTCCAGGTTTCCTTTTGGTTGTCTACATTGAAATGGTTGTCTTCTCACGGTCTTCAAGATGAAACTTTATATATGGGTTCTAACTGTTCCTTGTTTGTATTTCATGTGGGGGTATTGGCCTTGGTTAGTATCACCCTACATTTTGTAAACAGACTGGGTTTTCTTCAAGGTTTCCACTCCGTTGTCTACCTTGGTTGCTCTCTTCATTTCTTGGAGATGAAAATGAAACCTCTTGTGCGAGATCTAATTGTTCCTTGTTTGTATTTCATGTGGGGAACTGGTCTTGGTTAGTATCGCTCTACACCCACTGCTAGGCACCACGGAATTTTATAGCAGAACAATGATGGAGCTCTTTCATCATCAGCTTTGAAATTCCACAACCTAGAGCTGATCTCTTTCCCGACTGTTTGTTTATTTTCCGCCATTATATAATTCCTCATCTCACTAAACCACAGGAGGAATAGGGACCCTTGTAAGCCAGGAGCAGGGGCAGACTGACAACTCACGGGGCCCCCGGGCAATAGGGGATCATGGGGCCCCTGTGTACTTGCCCAAACTAAAAAAAAAAGCCTATGAAAAAGGTACCTGGGGCATCTCATGGGGCCCCCTACTGACCCCGGGCCCTCGGGCAGTGCCCGAGTTTCCAAATGGTCAGTCCGCCCCTGGTCAGGAGACTTCTTTTTTGGGATGAACAGTGAGGCATGGTCTGTCATCACACCTGCCGGAGACTTTCAGAATGTACCTTGGGACGACTCCTCCAACCAATAGATCGGCATGTATGGGGACCTTCTCTTTTTATCTAGATCCAGTCAGCTGGTTACATTGCCTTCAGGACACACTGGCCCTAATGCAGCCTCAGTTCAGGCTTTCTGGTGTACCCCATCCTGTTTCTATTGAAAACCATTGTTTGAGCCCTGAGGAAGAGGGGTACTTACCTGAAACCCGTTAATTGTATTTGCTTGCAGCTAATGTTTTTAAAAAATTTCAAGCCAGATGAAAATTTGTACTAGGTGCTCTTACTACTTGAGCTCTTTGCTGCCCTGCTCATTATGACTTTAGGAAAAGAGATTTATTCTCCAAATGTGGAAAGACTTCTTCATAGTAAGAGCTGTGAAAATTCCCGCAAGAACTAGTTCTGGACAGCTCAGTAGATTAAGAAAAAAAAAAGGTGGGGGGATCCATTCCTAAATGCACAAAATATAACTGAATATTAGTATTTAGAGGTAATAACGACAAGGGATGTTAATCCAGGGAGTATCTGATTCCCTTATGGGGGATCAGGAAGGAATTTTTTTTTTTCCCCACTGGGGTGAATTTGATCATTCTTTAATGTGTGTGTGTGTGTGTGTGGGGGGGGGTTCTCCCTGTTGGTTGAATTAGATGGACTAGTGTCTCTTTTCAACCTTACCAACTATGTGACTATATACATCAGCCCTAAGCTTGTGTTTACTTTCTTCAGCTGACTTCAGGCTGTCATGTAAAAGTGATTCAGGTGATCCGCCCGATCACTTTTGCAGTGTGTACCAACACCCCCTCTTTTCCCCTTCCTCCATTTTTCGGGGCTCTCCTGCTCTTCCCAAGAGCCTGGGACAACATATAACAGTGTCGAGATGATGAGCAGGAGGAGATCAGGGCACATCCATGAAGCCAGAACTGCATAGCTCTGAGTGTTTGCAATGTCACAACAGCCATTCCCTGGTCGCTACAGCCAGGAAAACAGCTAATCAAGCATGATCCCATTGATTAGCTGCAGCCTAAAGGTTTGCTCTTGCATACAGCCAAAGGGCAGTAAAATCAGGCAGTTGGGCCATGGTTTTACCACCCACTGACTGTCCACCTGAACATGCAGCCACTCAGGGCTGTACACATGCCATGTGTGGGAGTATGGGTAACTGAGTTCTCTCAGGTGGGGCCACGTTTATAGGGATTCGTAAGTATGATGATTTGTAAATGATTAAACAAAAAGAAAACCACCATATCAGCGCTAAAGTGATGCGAGACCAATGATGAGTTGGAACAGATGGACTTTGATGGCCAATATTTTCAATCAGTGCCCAGAAACACTACAGACTTTGCTGCATTCTTCAGTCAGTTTATTCCAAAATGAATACAGATAAACTCAGAAAGGCCAAGTGGCTGCATGCATATAATATGTCCTGGAACACAGTCACTTAGCAAATATGAGACCTGGATGTCTAATAGGAAGACCTGGATGATGCTGGTACAGGCGCTAACCCATTTTGAGGGATGTACCCTTTTCAGGGCTCGGAGGAACAGGGTATATCCCTCAAAACATGTTAGCTCTTGTACCTGCTGTTGAGTGTCATCCTGGTCTTTCCATTGGTCATTGAGGTCTCAGATTTCCTAAGGGACTTTATTCCAAGACATATATCCTTGCAGTCATATGGCTTTTGTGAGTATATTTGTTTGTTCCTATTAGAAAGACCAAAGGCAAAAATTTAATATTGGATTTATATATATAGATAGATATAGAGATAGATAGATAGATAGATATATATAGATATATAGATATATATATATATATATATATATATATATATATATATATATAGATAGTGTCAGGGATCCCCTCGATCCCTGCCGCGATGGTCCCGGCGCAGGCGCAGTGCACCGCCCTGTGCAGGGACACAGGCACTAGGTCCGGGCCGGCCGCGGCGTTCGAGTTTGCGCATGCGCAGTAGAAGCCGCGGCCACCCGCTGGGCACCAATGGCAGCGCAGGGCGGGATATTTAAATGGCCCTGAGCTGTCATTCCGTGCCTTCTGGTCTTTCCTGCATCCTGTGATTCTGCGAACCTGTACCCTGTAAGTTATTGACCCGGATTGTACCTGACCTTGCTATTTTCTCCTATCCTGACCCTTGCTTTGCCTGACCTCTCTCCTGGATGCCCCCTATTGGATTTGACCTGCTGTTGCTGACCTGGCGTGTGACCCGACCATTCTCTGCCCGCTGCCTTGTACCTTACCGTCCTCTTTGTTACCGACCCGGCTTGTCTGACCTTGCTCATCCATCCATCCATCCGCCCATCCCTCGCAGTGGGGTCTTCTGACCTCCTCATATCAGACTCTTTCCCGTGGGAGCCCTTGGCGCATACCACTACCACTGACGGACGCACCCAGTAGCCACGACCTGGTCTCGGGGGGCTCCAAGTCCATCCCCACCATCAGGGGCCCTGGTGAACAAACACCCTGGGACTTAGATTCCGTGCGCTGGGGATGCCTATTCAGTGGAGTGCTAGTGGTACCACCGGGCGGTCCCTTACAGATAGATATAGATAGTTTTTTGCCATCTGTGTCCCATTGGGGAGATTTCCCTTCACATCCTGTCTTACAGCCAAAACAGGCAGTGATTGAAAATCCCTCTAAAGTGAAGGAATCTCTGGAAATAAATAAGTATATACATCAAGTTTACACAGGCTAATCGGCATAAGAGGGGTGAGCATTTTTAAGACTAGTTAGGTTTTAGCCTGGAATTCTACTTTTAATGCTGTTTTTTAAAAAGGCCATCTTAAGGCCTGACCTTAGTCCTGTTGAAATGCTGTGGCTTAACCTGAAGCAAGACGTCCTGCAGGTGTATGTGAAGTTGAATAGTTTTGCACACAGGATTAGGTCCAGATTCCTGATGGGTTCTTCATTGCAAATAATTTACATCCTTCTACTTTCTTCAGTTAAGGAAATGATCGCGGTAGTAAAGAATTGTAATAAAATGAAGTGTTTGAATAAAGAAAGAAAAAAATTCTGTCTTAATTTGAGTCTCAGAAATGTCAGTTCACAATGTAGGGGCCGGTAAATTTCTAAGCATTCACTAACATTTTGTATTAAATAGAATATATTGTATGTGAATGAAAAAAAAAAATATATTTTTTTTTTATTTGTTTATTTTTTTTTGAGCTGTGTTGTATCATTACATGAGATTTTTTATTACATATTTTTATGCTGGTAGTTGTATCTGCTTTCATTTCCTGTGTGGTGTAAAGTCTCACAGCCGTTCCTTTGCTATTTTTTCTTTGCAGTCGCACCAATGACCCCCCTAAGAAAGATTCCCCCGCCGCTCCGCTAACAGGTGGGAATGCTACTGCTCTTGCCACCAACCCCACGTTGGGCGGTCCCCCACAGTCCAAACGGGCCGATGAGTGGAAGGATCCATGGCGCCGATCAAAATCCCCAAAAAGGAAGCCTGGTTTATCCGCCTCTCCCAGCCGAGGACGCAGGAGACGCCATACCTCTGCATCCTCCGACTCTGGCTCCAATTCCTCCCGGTAAGTAAATAAATTCATGCCTGTCTGTCAGCGACTAATCCTTAAGATTGTGATATGTTCCTGCCACTTATCAATTGAAGGACATCAAACCCTGGCCTTCCTTCTGCATCTAACCCCGGCCTTCCTTCTGCATCTAACCCCGGCCTTCCTTCTGCATCTAACCCCGGCCTTCCTTCTGCATCTAACCCAGGCCTTCCTTCTGCGTCTAACCCCGGCCTTCCTTCTGCGTCTAACCCCGGCCTTCCTTCTGCATCTAACCCCAGCCTTCCTTCTGCATCTAACCCCAACCTTCCTTCTGCATCTAACCCCAGCCTTCCTTCTGCATCTAACCCCAACCTTCCTTCTGCGTCTAACCCCGGCCTTCCTTCTGCGTCTAACCCCGGCCTTCCTTCTGCGTCTAACCCCGGCCTTCCTTCTGCATCTAACCCCAGCCTTCCTTCTGCTTCTAACCCCAACCTTCCTTCTGCATCTAACCCCAACCTTCCTTCTGCTTCTAACCCCAACCTTCCTTCTGCTTCTAACCCCGGCCTTCCTTCTGCATCTAACCCCGGCCTTCCTTCTGCATCTAACCCCGGCCTTCCTTCTGCATCTAACCCCGGCCTTCCTTCTGCATCTAACCCCGGCCTTCCTTCTGCATCTAACCCCGGCCTTCCTTCTGCATCTAACCCCGGCCTTCCTTCTGCATCTAACCCCGGCCTTCCTTCTGCATCTAACCCCGGCCTTCCTTCTGCTTCTAACCCCGGCCTTCCTTCTGCGTCTAACCCCGGCCTTCCTTCTGCATCTAACCCCAGCCTTCCTTCTGCATCTCTGGTGTTACTAAAGGTTTTTTTATTTTATTAAAATAATAAATGTTATACTCACCTGCTTTGTGCAATGTTATTGCACAGAGTGGCCCCGAACCGTCTCTTCTGGGATCTCCTGCTGGCGATCTTTGCTCCTCCCCTTCTCCGTGTGCTCCCCATAGCAAGCTGCTTGCTATGGTGTCACATGTGCACGCTCGCTCCCATGCTGTGTGTCTACACAGCAAAGGAGCGAGTACGCACGTGTGACACCATAGCAATCAGCTTGCTACACACAGTACAGCTTGGCCCCATCTCCCATATCCTCCTCAGAACATTTGATTTGCAGCAGCAGCCGCCAATGGCTGCTGCCCAAGCACCTGTGTGATGAGGAAAAGAGGAGAGAAGCGATCCAGTCCTGAACTGGGCTCGGATTGATTGAGAACTCAGGTAAGCATTTAGAGAGGTGGATGAGGACAGCGAGCTGAAAATTTTTTGTTTTTACCCTAATGTCCGTAATGCATTAAGTTAAGTTTTGGCTTTAGATCCAATTTACATTTCAGCTGATCTTTTGGTAAAGTTGGCCACAGACATGTATTGTTTTGTTTTTTTTTTGTTCAGCCAGTGGTACTCTATCCATACAAGCGAGGTGAATAGCATAATCCACACCCCCTTCCTCCTGGATATTGTATTGTGACAGCGGGCTAACTCCTGTCAAAATACACTGATCGACTGCAGCACCTGATCAGCAAACGTTTTCCAACTTGCCCCTTTGTCAGGAGTGGTTACACGCTGTTCTTGCTGAACCAGCTAAATTTCAATCCATCTATGGCCAGTTTTAGAATTTCAGAACCTGAAGTATGTTGAAAGCCAGCACTTCTTTTTAGGGCCCGTTCACACTGCTGTTGCTTTGCAGATTACATGTATTGGTGCACTGTGGTGCTATTAAAGTCCAGCTCACCCTGACGTACCTCAGCAACGCACACAACTAGCAGAAAGGCAGCAATTGCGATTTTAAGTCCATATGCAAACCATTAAAATGAGTGGGCTGCCCTAACATAACACGTTAAAGGTGAAGTTTAACCTCTTGGCGCTGGCCGAACGCAAATGTGCAGTCTACCGGCGTCTGGGCATAGACACCGAGCAGCCGCACATTTGCGTTCTATTTAAAAAAAAACATATGCTGAGAACGCGCACCCTGCACGCTCCCAGCACACACGTTCGGTACTCATGGAAAGGTCCCGATCTCCTCTTTCAAACGGGACCTTTCCCGATCTCCTCTTTCAAACGGGACCTTTCCCGATCTCCTCTTTCAAACGGGACCTTTCCCGATCTCCTCTTTCAAACGGGACCTTTCCCGATCATGTGACCACAATGACAGTGACTCACGGCGGTCACATGACCCTAAAACCCCGCCTGCCTCCCGGCTTCTGGAACCCTTAAAGGACCAGAAGGCGCCGGTGCCAAGGTGTAATCTATTTTTATTTTGCCTTTACTAGTTCTTCCCTGCCCCCTAATCAGCATGCCAATAAAAAGTAATGATAGAAATTTCATTTGTGTACAGTGTTGCATGACCACACAATTGTCAGTTGAAATAACGTAGCACTGTATAGCAAAAAAATGGCCTGGTCATGAAGGGGGGAGGGGGGGTAAATCTTTTCCGGAGGGTAAATGGGTAAATCTTTCCAGAGTAAGCAATTTCGGTACAGAAGAGGATTCTGCCTGTACAACTGTGTAAGTCTGAAGGGGAAGGCTGGAGTTCAGCTTTAAGGTGCTTTTGTATGATTTGGGGATCTCTTCCCAATGCATTATTCAGGTGTAACCATCCCAATCAGAAAGTAACTGTTCTTGTCCTGTTTCAGGTCCTCCTCGCGGTCGTCCTCCTATTCCGGTTCCGGATCTTCACGTTCCAGATCATCCTCATACAGCTCTTACTCCAGCCGCTCCTCACGGCACAGCTCCTTCTCGGGCAGTCGGTCCAGGTGTGCTGATGTCCCGTGCTTTTGTTGTCTGATTGATAATCATTTGTAATGTTGCAGGCACAATTCTGTTGTTTTCAGTTTTTTTTCTTTTTTATCAGTTGCTCCAAAGTGGAGACATTGTTAGACCGGTTCTTCCAGCCACTGGAAATTACCGTTTTCAGGTGTTGAAATTTTTCAAGCTTCCCTTTCTGCTCTTATCTCAAAAATTTGCCAATACTCGGAAGATTCATGGTTTCACTTTGCTGACCCTGACATCAAAGGGTAACCGTTTCTTTTGGAAATTGCAAAACAACTAAAGGGTTGCTGGAACTGTCATTATTTGGTAGATTTATAGCAAATACATATGGAGGACTTTTGCTTCCTTTTGGGCCCCATCTCCTTGTCCCACCTTTTCTGAACCAATTTTATCATAGAGGAACTACTGAATAATGTACAACTGTAGGTAAAACTTTTTTTTTTTTTTTTCATTTTGGATAGAACAAGGGAGGGTTACAATCCCTATCCGATTTTATTTTCCACATCTGTGTCTTCTTGCGGAGATTTCCCTTCACCTCCTGTCCCATTGCCAGACAGGAAGTGTTAGGGAATTCCTTGGAGACCTCCCCAGTCACCAGAACTGGTGTCCCCATTGCAAGTTTTCCCTTTTATTACTTTTCCTGGAACCACCCAAAAAATTTTTTTTGTAACTTTCAATAATAATGGTAAACAGGACAAATTGAGAGGGTGAATTTCCCTAATGGGGGCACAGACAGCAATAAAAACTGACAGGGGTTCTAATCCTTCTCCGTTCTGTCCAAAACTAAACAAAAAAAAGTTTTGCCTTTAGTTATACTTTAAGATCTCAGGAAACCCCTGCAAATACTAAATCTAAGGAAGGTGTCATACTTTGCATATCTGATACCCACTAATAATGATTTTAACCACTTCCCAACCGCATTATAGCAGAAATACTGCTACATGGCAGCACGGGTGCGCAAAATCTCGTATATATGTGATTTTGCATTTCCGGGTCAGGAGCGCGCCCTACGCGCGTCGCCATTCTCAGCTGTGTCACTCAATCACTGGGTCCCGGTCGGTGATTCCCGAGCAACAAAACCATTCACCTCCGTCAGCTCGTGCACACTGCTTTGTGCTTACAGTGAAGGACACAGCACATAGTGGAACAGCACACAGTTAACCCTTTGATTGCCCCTCATGTTAACCCCTTCCTGCCCAGTGCCATTAGTATATATTGTCAGTGCTTTTTTTTTTTTTTTTGCACTGATCACTGTATTGGTGTCACTGGGAATGTCAGTAACTCCAAGTCAGTTCCCCCCAGTGTCAGAATGCCCTCTGCAGTCCCGCCATAAGTCGCTGATCGTCGTCATTACTAGTAAAAATTAAAAAAATCCCAGTATATATACCACCATTTTTAAACGCTGTAACTGACGCAAACCAATTCATTTACACGTATTGGGATTTTTTTTCAGCAAAGACAAGCAGAATACATTTTGACCTAAATCTATGATGAAACTTGATTTTTTTTTTTTTTTTTTTACATTTTACTGGACATGTTTATTCGTAAAAAGTCGAAAATATGTTTTTTTTTTCTCAAAATTGTGTTTTGTTTTTTTATAGCGCACAAAATTAAAAGCGCACAGGCGATCGATCAAATACCCCCGAAAGAAAGCTCAATTAGTGGGGGGGGGGGGAGACAAAAATTTCAGCGTTGCATGACCGCGCAATTGTCAGTTAAAGTAAGGCAGCGCCGTGATTCAAAAAATGTCCTGGTCAGGAAGGGGGATAAATCCTGTGGAGGGTGAGGAGTTAAATAATAAGGGAGGACAAAAAAAAAATGCAAACAGATATATAGCTGTAGTGATCCCTTATATTGGTGGTAAAAAACCGTGCCCTATCACAGAGGGGGGCAATGAAATGCTCCTTTACGTTGGTGCTCAATGGAGAATGTCTTCCTTAAGCAAGCTATAGATGACGTAGTTGCAGGAAAGATAATTGCTGGATTCCCCCATGATCCCCCCTTCAACGCAGTCAGTGTTGAGGGAATCCCTCCCACAGCGGTATTGCGTTCTGCCAGCAGGGAGCCTGCCCTGCCAGCAGAACACAATGATCATCTTCTGCAGGCTATAGCTGCCGATCACATGAAAAAAAATGACAGGCTGGTTGTACTGAAGTGGACCGATGGATCGACTTCAATACAGCTAGTCTGCTCATAGATGGCTCGAATCTCAGCTGGTTCCTGCAGAACTGGCCAAGATTTGATCCATCTATGGCTGGCTTTAGATTGGTGGTCAGTGGGAGAAGGTCCACATTGGTAGTGAATGAGTGAAGAACTCTTCTACAATTTCCAGAAGGGACCTCTAGGTCAGTTAGCCACTTCCTGTCCGGCCGTTATATATAAACGGCCGAACGGTGGCAGTGCAGGGTCGGGTGTCCGTTTATCCGGACACAGTGGAACACCGATCGTCGGACGGGACATCACACAGATTGGCCAATCAGTGATCACATGCAGAGTAGTAAGCAAGATGTCACTTCTGACATCATTGCTTACTACGTGTGAAATCTGTGACTGATCACAGAGGTCACATGATACAAGGCTATTCACAACAGCCTTGTACCATGTGACAAGCTGTGACCAATCACAGCTCACACAGTATTTTTCAATGGCTGCAAGAATGCAGCCAGAGAGAAGGAGAAATGATTGCTTTTACAGCCTTTATCGGTGTAAAAGCAATCGGTGTAAAAAAAAAAAAAAAAATCTTCATCACCCCCCACAAGTAGTACATGGTGACACTGACAGACGTTCTAGGTCTGCCCTACCCTATCAAAAACGAAGCAACACGTATTGTCTATTTTTGAAATAGTGATGCTGGATCATTCATTGTGTGACTCTTTTTATTTTCAGGTCCCGATCGTACTCCTCTTCTCCATCTCCTTCGCCAACACCCTCACCGCACAAAGCTTCCGCTAAAAGCAAAGGGGAGACAGTTGCCGTACCTAAAGGGTGAGTGCCTGCCCATTGGTCATGTCATTTTTTCCCAAGATGTGCTTGAGGCACATTCGACCCACAATGCCAACGTCTACAACAGCCTTTGATCCCTAGTAGATCGTTGGATGCATGTGTGTATATCTGTCCAATGGAGTAACAGGTTTTCAGGAGTCTTTTGGTCTTTTAGTTAATTTTACCACTAACCCTAAGCCCAGCTTTGCTCCTGACCCTGTCCCTTCTACCACAACCGGTCCCTACTTCTGCCCCTGTCCCTTCTACCTCAACCGGTCCCTGCTTCTGCCCCTGTCCCTTCTACCACAACCGGTCCCTACTTCTGCCCTTGTCCCTTCTACCACAACCGGTCCCTACTTCTGCCCCTGTCCCTTCTACCACAACCGGTCCCTACTTCTGCCCTTGTCCCTTCTACCACAACCGGTCCCTACTTCTGCCCCTGTCCCTTCTACCACAACCGGTCCCTACTTCTGCCCTTGTCCCTTCTACCACAACCGGTCCCTACTTCTGCCCCTGTCCCTTCTACCACAACCGGTCCCTACTTCTGCCCCTGTCCCTTCTACCACAACCGGTCCCTACTTCTGCCCCTGTCCCTTCTACCACAGCCGGTCCCTACTTCTGCCCCTGTCCCTTCTACCACAACCGGTCCCTACTTCTGCCCCTGTCCCTTCTACCACAACCGGTCCCTACTTCTGCCCCTGTCCCTTCTACCACAACTGGTCCCTACTTCTGCCCCTGTCCCTTCTACCACAACCGGTCCCTACTTCTGCCCCTGTCCCTGTCCCAACCATTGTATTTGTTTTTCATCTATAGAGGGACACAGGAAGTCTTTACATTCAGGTCAAATCGTTGCCTACAGGAGGACTGGACACTGGCAAACACACAGGTTTTAGGCCAGCCCAGAACAGATTTCTTTTCTGCAGCTCTGCTGATGTAAAAAAAATTAGTCAATATATGCCTTTCAATTAGCATGGTGCCAGACCCCTCAACAAAGTGCCAAAAAGAAGAATGGATGGGACTCTAAATGTACCACAATATAATTATACGACTCAATGAAAAAGTGTTTAAAATGTTACGACAAAAAAACTGATTAAAACAGATCAAAGGGCATAGTAAATCACGCATGACATAAACGTCCCATAACAATCGTTAACCCACTTGAGGTTACAAAGTAATCCCTGCTTGTAGATAATGTCCCAACACGTTTCAGCCTGTGTCTTCTTCAGGGAGTTGATGAAATGGGAGGATTCTGCAAAAAACAATCAAACATGATAGAAAATATATCTAAAGAAATTACAAATAAATTAGAGCAAAAGAGCACCTCCCAACCACGGGCGGACTCATGGGGCCCCCAGGCAATAGGGGAACATGGGGCCCCTGTGTCCTTGCCCAAACTCAAAAAAGCCTATGAAAAAGGTACCAGGGGCATCTCATGGGGCCCCCTACTGACCTCAGGCAGTGTCCGAGTTTCCAAATGGTCAGTCCGCCCCTGCTCCCTACAAAACAGAAATATTGATATAATGGCCTTCATGGACCAGCCCACCAGGCGAATCAAGATGGACACAAGGGACTCCAAAAAGATGCTGCTTTTTTTTTTCTTTTTGATACAAAGACATACTTTTTTTTAGCACATTTTTCTTAAATTTTTAAACATTTTTCCTATTTCCCTACACATTGCAGGAGGTTTCCTTCTTGATTTGCGTCTGGTGAGGTCATCCTCTGCCTGGCTTTTGTAGTACTGCATTCAGACCCCGGTGGATTGGATATTGCAAGAATAATCTGGAAGTGACCTTTGGGTGCTGAGCTGCATGGGGTGCTTTCCTGACCCATTGGTAAAAGTTGGCTGTGGAGCACTTTCCAGGCCACTTGCCCGCTCTCTCTGGTTGAGCAGAGCACTGGGAGCTCCTTCATTCTCATTGGTTGCTGGGCACATGAAAAGGCAGTTCCAGCCTTTTCTTTTCAGTTTCAGGGACCGTTCGTCTCTATTAAAGCGGTATTAAACCCAATAACCAAAGCAAAAAATGTCATATATTGCAGCTTTTCAATCCTTAGATGTGGTGGCTGCATTTGTTTTCTTTTTTTAGGCTTTTACCCTCTGTTTTCACCTGGTGATCTGGCCAGTAACATACCTCCTGTATTAGGAGAGCTCGACACTCCACTTTCCTGACTAACACCCAATCGGTGCTCATCACACTGCAAGGTCTGTCCCTGCTAGTCCCCAGGTGCGGTGCTGCAGACAGGCAGGGAGGTGGTAAAATATTTTTTTTTTTTTTTTTTTTAATCAGGACAAATCAAATGTCATGCGGGACAAGCAGATTGGGACCCCGATTTAGTCCCTTGGACAAGTAGTTGTTAAAGAAATTTCCACACCCCTGGAATTGGTAAACTGCAATACAATAAATGTTTGCTTTTGGGTTTAATACCACGTTAAAGAGTGATACAAGAAGTCTTGTTTTACAAAAGAAGTTGTTCTCCAGCAAAATGTGTCAGTTACAGAGATACGACAAACCATTCATCACTGACAGGGGTGCTTACAAAAACCAGCTTTCAATTCTTTATGTAAACCCTTTATCCCCAAAGTAAAAAAAAAAACTGTTTAAAAAACACTTTATAAGCAGTTACAGTAGTTTGGCTTCAGTTTATTAGTGTATCTAAATCTGCTAGTACATCGAACAATCCCCTCTCCCTAAACTGACAATGCTGCTGTCCAAAGGTGCCCCCTGTGTTTCTTCATCCAGAGTAGGGACACTCTAATACAGGAGGTGTGTTACTGGCCAGACCACCAGGTGAAAACAGAGGGGAAAAGCCTAAAAAAGAAAACTAATGTCGGGCGATATGATTTGCACATCCCTGCAATTCTTACATGTGATGGCTGCATCCGTTTTCATTTTAGGCTTTCTTTCCTTTTATTTTTATCTGGTGATTCTTGTTTTTCAGCAGAGCAAGCGCTCCAGCAGCATGTATCAATTACAGAGATGAGACAAACCATTCACCTTTAACAGGAGGTGCTTACATTGATCAGCTTTTATTTATTCACATAAAACTTTTATCCCAAAAGGAAAACAAAATGCTGTAACTGATTATAAAGTGTTATCTGGAGTTTGGCTTCAATTTGTTCGTGTATTTAAGTCTCTTAACACATCGAACATCCCCCTCCCCCCCCCCACTGGCAATGCCGCTGTTTAAAGGTGCCTCCTGTGCTCCTTCATCCAAAGTGAAGGCACTCTAATACAGGAGGTGTGTTACACCAGATCACCAGGTGACAACAGAGGGGGGGATAAAAGCCTAAAAATAAAACTAATGCAGCCACCACATTTAAAGATTGGTAAGCTGCAATTTATTAAATATTTGGTTTTGGATTTAATACCTCTTGACAGTCGGTGCAGGAGGTGCGGCTGCGGATCCACACGAAATCCACCCGCGCAGAGGAAAGCAGACCCGTGGGCGGGTGCCATTAGTTCTAATGGCACTCTGCCTGCACTGGAAAACTCAACCGTACTGGGAACCGAGGTTCCTGTGTGGGCTGCGTTTTTAGAAGTGCAGGGACTTCTTCCCTGCGTGTCACGGGGCACGGGAGTCCATTCAAATGAATGGGCTTTCGTGTCCTCGCAACACGCGACCCGCACGGCCACATATATGTGAACATATATGTTAAGGTTTGCCAGTCTGCAGTATCCATGTCTGGGATAGCATTGTGAATAGTGTGTTCATTGTGACACATTTAAAAGCTTTTGAAAAGAGCGCCCTTGAACTTTTGGATCGCACATCACAGTGACATCCTCTCAGCTGCAAACCGAGCGCATAATTCAGCTTGTTGTGACATTTTGGCGGTTTTGACACTTGATGTTTCCTGCTGTGTGGCGGATAGGTTCCCAGAGATTAACATCTGACCCTGAGGGAAGGCATTTTCCAGCCCACAATTATCATCCTCCTTTTGGCACATCCTCATGCAGGACACTGCGGACAAATTATGTTTTTTTTTTGTTTATTTTTTAAATCTTTTTTTGTTTTTGTTTAACATTTTTTTTCTCACTTCCAAAGCTCAACTTTGTTTGTGCTGCATTTTTCTGTATACATTTTAGTGTGTCAGTTTTGCCCCGGGGTGACTTCTTGTCATCTAATATCAACTATTTAACTTGCACAAAGAAATCTGATTTGCCTCGCCTGTTGATGATATCCGTGTTCCCTCTCCTTTCCTTTTCCTTGAGTGCCAAGTGCCTATAAATGAGAAGTCACTTTTCTAGTGTAATTCACGGGGCTCAGTCCGTGGAGAAAATGCAAAAAATTAGGTGTTTGAAGTCCAAGGAAGTCAACAAATGAAACCGATAATTCAGGATGCACTTAGCCGAAAACCGAAATGCACAGTTTTGTAAAAATATATATTTTTTATATATAATTTTATTATATTAGCCTTTTTAATATTAATTTAAATGAATATGAATTTCCAAAATACAATCCAGCAACATAAAATAACTTTTCTTGACACACACAAATTGGGCATAAAATAAAATGAAATATATATAAAATTAAAAAAATTTAAGTTGAGGCATTTTTGCATTGAAGTCTATGGGACGTGATTTTCCATTGAAGTCCGTGGGACGTGATTTTCCATTTTAGTCTGTGGGATGCGATTTTCCATTTTAGTCTGTGGGACGTGATTTTTACATTGAAGTCTGTGGGACGCGATTTTTCCATTTTAGTCTGTGGGGCGCGATGTTTCCATTGAAGTCTGTGGGGCGCGATGTTTCCATTGAAGTCTGTGGGGCGCGATGTTTCCATTGAAGTCTGTGGGGCGCGATGTTTCCATTGAAGTCTGTGGGGCGCGATGTTTCCATTGAAGTCTGTGGGGCGCGATGTTTCCATTGAAGTCTGTGGGGCGCGATGTTTCCATTGAAGTCTGTGGGGCGCGATGTTTCCATTGAAGTCTGTGGGGCGCGATGTTTCCATTGAAGTCTGTGGGGCGCGATGTTTCCATTGAAGTCTGTGGGGCGCGATGTTTCCATTGAAGTCTGTGGGGCGCGATGTTTCCATTGAAGTCTGTGGGGCGCGATGTTTCCATTGAAGTCTGTGGGGCGCGATGTTTCCATTGAAGTCTGTGGGGCGCGATGTTTCCATTGAAGTCTGTGGGGCGCGATGTTTCCATTGAAGTCTGTGGGGCGCGATGTTTCCATTGAAGTCTGTGGGGCGCGATGTTTCCATTGAAGTCTGTGGGGCGCGATGTTTCCATTGAAGTCTGTGGGGCGCGATGTTTCCATTGAAGTCTGTGGGGCGCGATGTTTCCATTGAAGTCTGTGGGGCGCGATGTTTCCATTGAAGTCTGTGGGGCGCGATGTTTCCATTGAAGTCGCTGATAACCCCATTTTCGGCTGATAATTTCGGTGCATCGCTAATAAAATATATATATGTGTGTGATGCATGTAAACATGTTAAAGATTACAGCCTTGTTTTCCAGAATACACCTGTTGATGAAGGGGGACCTTTTGAAACCCCTCGCTCCCAGAATGCATTGGATATTTAACTGTGTGCATCTTCTGAAAAACAGTTGCTCTGGACTTCAAACGCCTTTTTTTTTTTTTTTTTTTTTTTTTTTTTTCTTCAATAGCTTTCGATTACCTTTTGAACTGCATTTGAGATAGGAGTAGCTTTTATGGCTCTTTTCCCCTGGAAAGCTATCCAAAGGCCATTCCCCTATACTAGTCAAGACTCCTATTAACCTCTTGTCCTCCAGGGGATTCCTGACCAGGCCACTGTTTGCGATATGGCACTGCGTTACTTTAACTGACAATTGCGCGGTCATGCAACGCTGTACATAAATTAAATTTATGTCCTTTTTTCACACAAATAGAGCTTTCTTTCAGTGGTATTTGATCACCTGTGCGTTTTTTATTTTTTTTTTTTTGCTATAAACAAAACAGTTTTTTGTTTGTTTTTTAACTATTTTTTGGACTTTTTGCTATAAAACCTATCCAGTAAAAAAAAATGTAAAAATCAAATTTCGTCATAATTTAGGCCAAAATGTACTCTTGCTACATATTCTTGCTTAAAAATATCCCAATATGTGTAAATTTACTTGGTTTCCATGAAAGTTATAGCATCTATAAATGGTGTTATATATAATGGAATTCTTTTTTTTTCTTTTTACTAGTAATGGCAGCGATCAGCGACTTGTAGCGGGACTGCTGCGGGCATTCTGACACTGGTGGGGGAACTGACTAACTGCCACTGACATCCCAATGACACTAATACAGTGATCAGTGCTAATAAAAAGCACTGACACTGTACTAATGACATTGGGCAGGAAGGGGTTAACATCTGGGGCGATCAAAGGGTCAACTGTGTGCTGTTTTACTGTATGTGCTGTGTGTTTTACTAGGGAAACATACTGCTGTGTATTTCTCTGCTGTGCATAGAAATACAAAGCAGCATGTCCTTGCTGGCTGCAGAGACACCTGTGTTTACACACAGATCTCTCCCTTGTCAGCTTTACACGGTGATTGGCGGGTGTCGGCGGGGAATCTCCGGCTGGGACCTGGTAGTTGACATCCCTAACCATCAGTGGTGGCGTCGGAAATACACAGCAGCATGTCCTTGCTGGCAGGAGAGAGACCTTTGTTGTTTACACACAGGTCTCTCCCCTGTAAGTGACATTCGGCGATCGCCAGGTGCCAGCGGCGAATTTCCGACCAGGACCTGGTGATCGACATCTGTAGCTGCAAACGGCGGCACAGGTAGGGCAGCACGTGCCCCCTACCCGGAAATGCGAAATCACGTATATATACGTGATGTTGTGCAGCCCTCTGCCCTGTAGCAGTAATTCTTCTATAGGGCGGTCGGGAAACGGTTAACATCCAAAGTGTTCCCGCACCCCACACTTCCTTTATGTCACTGGGATTTATTTGTCACCCTTCCATTTCCTGTCCATTCCTAGTTTTCCCAATAGGAGAATGAATGGCAGTTAAAACCCTTGGGAAAAAAATTAAGCTGGAACCCTGGGGTTGCCCTATGGGGGTTGCAGTCAGGTTAGTATTTATATATACTTTCTGGTTTCCAGTATGGCAGCTTCAACACATCCAAAGGATTCCCACAGTTTCCTTGGTTTGTAATTAAAATCAATGGATCTAAGAAGCTTCACACCACAAATAGTCCAGATAACGAGTAATTCCAACGTAAGATCAGGTGGAAGACCACATTAGGAAACCAACGTGTTTTGGGGGCCAAAGCCCCTTCATCAGCACTTAAAAGTAGGAAATAATTTAAAAGGACTGAATTGAGTGTACAGCAGTATTTTGACCATTGATGGAACAGGACCCCTCCGCACCAGGTTCTCCACTCCATCGAAGACCAAATAGATTTTTGCTGGTCTTTGGCATTAACGTGGCTGTTTGTCATGTAGCTTTCCATGTAGCAAGCTGCTAAAGCCAACAAAAAATCAAAAAAAAAAAGGCCGACAATTTTAAGAAAAAAAATATATTTTTGACTTTTTGCTATTAAACATGTCCAGTAAATAAAAAATAAAAATCAAATTTCATCATAAATATAGAGTTTCCCACAAATTGAGCTCTCTTTCGGTGGTATTTGATCACCTGTGCAGTTTTTTTTTTTTCCTCAAAAGATTTTTTTTTTGTCATTTTTTTGTATGATTCGTATTGGTCTTCCACTTTCAGCCCGGGATCACACCGTGAAGAGAGTTTTCTGGGCGAATTCCGCCGGGGCGCTGCGTTACTTTAACTGACAATTGCGCGGTCATGCAACGTTGCACCCAAATTAAATTTTCATCCTTGTTTCCCACAAATAGTTTTTTTTTGGTGGTATTTGTTCACCTGTGCATTTTTTGTTTTTGTTTTTTTTGCACTATAAAAAAAAGACCCACAAATTTGAGAAAAAACTTTTTGCTATTAAACATGTCCAGTAAAAAAAATCAAATGAAATCATAAATTTAGAGTTTCCCACAAATTGAGCTCTCTTTCGGTGGTATTAGATCACCTCTGCAGTCTTTTAATTTTTTTTTATTGCATCAAAAGATTTTTTTTGGTCGTTTTTTTTTTTTTTTTGTGCTGGGAATGTCATCCATATCTAGGATATTTAAACACCGTGCCAATTCACGAATACAAAACTCAGCTTGAAGCTTCACTACCTATTAACTTGTCACAAGCCAGTTCAAATTAGGCTTGCAGGGGGAGTGGTTGGTCTGTAAGCTAATAGGTGGGAGGTTCTATAATGAGCTTGGGTGGGGGTGGAATTGGCCAATACAATTTTTTTTCTTATGCCCTGCAGGCTGAGCAAATTAAATCTAAAGCCAGCCATAGATCACGAGGGTTTTTGATCAGCCAGAGGGCTGATCGGAAAAAAAAAGGGGGGTGGGAGGCATATTCCTCTGTCCACACAAGTAAGGTTGGTATAGGAATCCTCCCCATTGGGAACATTTTATTCTAACAGCGAGACTCCTCCACGGTCATAATACACTGATCAACGACTGCAGCCGCTGATCGACCAAAAGCTTTCTAACTTTCCCTTTCAACAGAAATTGACTTAGTGATTAACTTCTGTTGAAAGGGGATGGCCTAACATGGATGGAAATTCGGCCAGTTCCTCCTGAACTGGCCAAATTTCGATCTAGTTTTGGCCAGCTTCTATGGAGTCCTCCATCTATGGTGTTTAGCCCACGTTCTGGGCTATTGTATTCTGACAGCAGCAGCTTTCACACTACCTGAACAGCTGCATCTGATTTGGAAGCAGAATTTCCAAGCAGACTTCAACAAAAGTCGATCGAATGATTGATTATTGCCATATAGGGCTGTGCTGATGGGGCTACCCACTGAGTGAATTTTGTGCGTCACGCCAGGAACCATATGAAATGTATTCAATGTATGGCAGCTTAAGGCCTCATGTACACTGCAGCTGATAAACACGTTCAGGAGCTGTTCAGTGTTTGTTTCAGCAGCCCCTGAATTCTCCCTAATGTTTTCCTATGTGTCCATGTACACATCTTCGTTTACAGTCGTTTACAGACATTTGAGTTTACAGTTGTTTTTTTTAACGCACCAAACTTGCGTTCAGCAGTCGATTTTATCAGTGTTTCATACGCAACACACTTATAAACGTGGCAAATCGCATTTATAAGCGTTTGAATTTTTTTTTTAACTCTTCCAGTTTCCAATGCTGTCCAGAGACTTTTTCATCATGAAAAATGCATGCAAAGCGTTTTCAAGGTGCTCAGATGGACAAAACACTGAATACAGGATGTTCCTACAAAGCTTGTCACACATTGTAATGACCAATTCACACCTCAGACCTCTCCAACCCTTGGAAACAAAAGATATGTTAATGACCATTCACACCTAAACAAATCTCAACACGTACTGCTGTCTCTGCTTCTACTCTCTGTATTTCTCTGAAACAGTCTGAAATAGTTAATAATTTACCACTTTTCAGTGCATTCTGGGCATTTGGGAGGTTCTCCTGTGCTTAACTTTAAAAAACGTTATGCAAACGCGACTAAACAGATGTTTTTTAACCTACGTTTTCCAGCAGTCAGTTTCCATCATTCAGAAGTGTCCTGTGTACATGGGGCCTTAGAGGTCAGGTACTAGTAGTAGAATGAAGCTGAATGCAGCGCATTCGCATGGAGCCTTTTAACTTGCTCTGTACAAGATTTCAGGGACTTTCTCCAAGACTGAATAAATACAACATGGACATTTTTCTCTTCTTTTTGTTGTTCAGAGACAAACCAAATGTGAAGAAAGCTGCCCCACCCGCGGCGCCTGTGGCTGCGGCTCCCGCAAAACCTGCGAAAGTTGGGGCAGAACCACCTAAAACCAGTGAAAACAGAATTGGGCGAGCTAAGGAGACGAAGAGGAAAGTTCCACCCAGAAGGTATGGCAGCTCAGACTGGGCACATTGAATGACTTGGCGCTTACCTCTCATTCAGCACACCTGACTGGTATTCAAATCTTTCAGGAGAACAGTCAGTGGGAGCGTCAGTGGAAGCGGCAGCAGTTACAGTGGCTCCAGTTCTAGATCTGGTTCCCGATCAGTATCCAGATCCTCCGGATCTTCATCGGCCTCTGCGTCTCCTTCTCCATCTGCGTCTCGAAAATC